>NC_044983.1:46780086-46957415 GCF_008728515.1 Papio anubis | reverse complement strand
TGCAGAGATGAGTTCAATTCCTGGATATCCTTGTTAACTTTCTGTCTCGTTGATCTGTCTAATGTTGACAGTGGAGTGTTGAAGTCTCCCATTATTATTGTATGGGAGTCTAAGTCTCTTTGTAAGTCTCTAAGGACTTGCTTTATGAATCTGGGTGCTCCTGTATTGGGTGCATATATATTTAGGATAGTTAGCTCTTCCTGTTGAATTGATCCCTTTACCATTATGTAATGGCCTTCTTTGTCTCTTTTGATCTTTGATGGTTTAAAGTCTGTTTTATCAGAGACTAGGATTGCAACCCCTGCTTTTTTTTGTTCTCCATTTGCTTGGTAAATCTTCCTCCATCCCTTTATTTTGAGCCTATGTATGTCTCTGCGTGTGAGATGGGTCTCCTGAATACAGCAGACTGATGGGTCTTGACTCTTTATCCAGTTTGCCAGTCTGTGTCTTTTAATTGGAGCATTTAGTCCATTTACATTTAAGGTTAAGATTGTTATGTGTGAACTTGATCCTGCCATTATGATATTAACTGGTTATTTTGCTCGTTAGTTGATGCAGTTTCTTCCTAGCCTAAATGGTCTTTACATTTTGGCATGTTTTTGCAATGGCTGGTACCGGTTGTTCCTTTCCATGTTGAGTGCTTCCTTCAGGGTCTCTTGTAAGGCAGGCCTGGTGGTGACAAAATCTCTAAGCATTTGCTTATCTGTGAAGGATTTTATTTCTCCTTCACTTATGTCAAAAGCCACAAAAAGTTGCATTCAGTAAAGACTGGAATTTTTTTTAAGGTTCTGAACAAGGGCAGTTTCATACAGTCAAGGAAATCGAAGCCTTAATGAAAGTGGCTGTGGCATAAGGGGGATAGAAGGGCCATAAGCAGAGAAACGTATTTGTTTCTTGGAAACAAGTGAAGAGGGAAACAGTAAAGAGACAGCAGTGGAGATGGGGCTGGGTCATGCGGAACAAGGGGAAGGGCCTGTTTTTCCTAGGTATTTTCTAAAGGAAGGAGAGGCTGAAAAGATGGAAGAGCATGAGCATTAAATAATTTAAGATCACTCAGGTGGCAAGATGGGGTGAGATTTGCAAGTGACCTTTAAGAGAAGAGTTATTTTTTCAATTTAGGTGAGGATAGGAGGGGAGGTAAGAATGGGTGTATAGATTGAATAACACCTCTGTGGAAAAGGAGTATAGGATTTGAGGAATTTATAGTCTGATGGATTCTGTTTTCTTTGTGGAGAAGTCAGTATTGTGTAGGAGAAGGGTATTCCAAGAGATGAAGTAGGTGACTTGAAAGAGAAGTAAATGCTTAAAATTCATTGCTGTTGATGTAAAATAGGATCTGAATTGACAAGGGCAGTTTGTTCCTGACAAACCAGGACATAGGATCACTCTGTTTTTACTTCAGATATTTTGTGAGAAGAAATGCAAGAAAATGGTGGAGGGTAGTTGAATGAAAGAACAATGGAGTAAAGGAGTTTAGCATTTTGGAAGAAAAGTGGTAAAGGTGATAAAACTTGGGATCCTGAATAAAAGTTCTTTGAAAAGGAATTTGAAGGAGAGATTTTATTCCAGTGAAAAGTTTGCAAACTGGAGAGACACAACCCCTAGTGTAAAACACAGGTGCGTTCCAGAGAACAAAGAGAGAGTTCAAGTTTCATAGCAAAAGTTTCCGCCCACGTTCCCAATCAGGTTCATTTATGCAAATGAATGATTCAAACTTGCTGAGTTCTGATTGGTTGGTTCAGGTAAGCTCTGAAGGTCTTGAAGTTAAAAAGATGTGTGTTTTCAGGGATCTCAGAGTATGTGTGTCACAGTATGTGTGTCACCTCTGGTCAGGAAATGGCTGTTTGGCTCTATTTTACATTTAAGCACAGTTAGCCACTTGGGATTCATCCTGAAGGACTGGATCTTTCAAGCTTCTATTTATTCACAGGAGCTTGGCTGAAAAGGAAAGGGAATGAGACTAGAAGATTGTTGGTCACCAGGAAAGAAGCAGATCGCCTTCCAAGTCTAGGTAAAGTCCAAATGAGGAGATGCAAGGGCATAGTGAGAAGAACTTTGCTTTAGAGTGTGGTGTTAGATATTTCCAAAATATTACAAGTGATGGCACAGCTCGTGGTAATGAGCATCTGTTGTGACAGGAGGTGAAAGCAGCTGGCAATAAAGGACATCAGACAAAGGAGGCTATGATGTGAAAAGTGAGACACTGGAGACGTCTTGATTGGATCAGGAGCGTCACTGCCTCATAGGCTGACCCTGGTCCTCATGAGATGTCCATTATGCATTGTCAGGCATCAATCAGCCATGGTCTCAGCATTCTGAAATGCATGTGTTAACTTAGAATATAGCATGAGGTTTAAATACATAAGAAGAATAAGATTCCAACAGAGGAACTGAACCTTTTTATCTTTGTCAGTAATAAATGTTTGATGTTACCATAATTTTTTTTCAGAAATACAGAAACATACAAGAAAGATATGATGAAAGCGCTTATTTCCTTTATCGAAGATCCAGCCTGGGTGACAGAGTGAGACCCTGTCTCAAAAGAAAAAAAAAAAAAAAAGGAAGACAGTTTGGTAGCTTTCCTAAAAGACTGCATATTTTACTACCATAGGGCTTGGCTTGTGCATTTTTGGACTTGTTTGGTTTTGTTTTGTTTTGAGATGGAGTCTCACTCTATTGCCCAGGCTGGAGTACAGTGGCTCACTGCAACCTCCACCTCCTGGGTTCAAGCGATCTCTTGCCTCAGACTCCCAAGTAGTTGGAATTACAGGCTCACACCCCCAGGCCTGGCTAATTTCTTGTATTTTTAGTAGAGACAAGGTTTCACCATGCTGGCCAGGCTGGTTTCGAACTCTTGACCTCAGGTGATCCGTCAACCTCAGCCTCACAAAGTGCTGGGATTATAGGCATGAGTCACTGCACCCGGCTACATGTTTAAATTTTTAAAGAAGTTTCCAAACTCTTTTCCAGAGTGTCTGTACCATCTTATATTCCCACCCACAATGTATGAGTAATTCAGTTTCCCTGCATCCTTGCCTGCAATATGTAATTTCATTATTTTGTATTTCAGCCATTTTTATAGGTGTGTAGTAATATCACCTTGTGGTTTTAATTTGCATGTCCCTAATGACTTCTGATTTTGAGTACCTTTTCATATGCTGATTTGCCATCTGTATATCCTCTTCAGTACAATGTCATGCCTTTTGTCCATTATCTGTTTGAAGTGTTTGGTATTTTACTGTTGAATTGTTGGGTTCTTTATATATTTTAGACCCTATTCCTTTCTGCATATGTGGTTTACAAATATTTTCTCCGTCTATAACTTGCCTTCTGATACTCTCAGCATGGTGTTCACAGCACAGAATTTTTTATTTTGATGAAGTCCTGATTACCAATTTTTTTCTTTAATAGATCAAGCTTTTTATGCAAAGTCAAAGAACTTTTGGCTTAAATAGCAAAGATTTTCTCCTATTTTCTAAATAATAGTTTTACATTTTATATTTAAGTTTGTTGTCCATTTTGATTTACTTTTTTTATAAAGTATGAGGCTTAAGTAAAGGTTTATTCTTCTGCCTATAGTTATCCATTTGCTATTGTACCATTGGTTGAAAGGCTTCCAGTGAACTGCTTCTGCACTTTCGTTAAAATCTATAAAGCATATTTGTGTGGGTCCATTACTGGGTTCCTGCTCTGTCCCATTGATATTTGGGTTTGTGTCTGCCGTTTCCTCAATACCAGTCTTGATTACTGCAGCTATATGACCCATCTTAAAATCCAGTAGATTAATTGCTCTCACTTTATTCTTTTTTTGTCAAAACTGTTTAGTTATACTAGTTCCTTTGCATTTCCGCATAAATCTTAGAATAATCTCATCTATATCTATGAAAAAATCTTGCTGGAATTTTAATGAGAATTACATTAAACCTGTATATCAACTTGTAAAGAAATGACATCTTTACTGTCTTTAGACTTTCAATCCATGCATATGTGTTTATTCATTTTTTTATCTTTGATTTTGTACTACAGTATTTTTTAGCTTTTAGTTTATAAGTACTGTAGATATTTTGTTAAATTTATACCTAATTATTTCATGCTTTTGAGCAATTTAAAAAAAAAATCCATGTCCATATGTTCATTGATTGTATATAAAATAAATACTATCTATATATTAATACATTTGTCTTGTATCCAGAGACCTTGCTGAACTCACTTTGGAGTATTTTTGATATGTCTTAGGATTTTCTACATAGACAATAATTTCATCTGCAAATAGGGACAGTTTTATCTCTTCTTTTCCATTCTGTTTGCTTTTTATGTCCTTTTCTTGCCATGATGCACAGGCTAGAAATTGCAGTACTGTGTTGAATAAGACTGGAGAGAGCAGATATCCCTGCCTTATTTTCTATGTGAAAAGTATTCACTGTGTTTCCTTACTCTAGGGCTTTTGTACGTGTTCTTTTCCAAGTTGTAGAAGTTCCCCTCTATTTTTATTTTCTTTCTGAGAGGTCTTTAACTTATAATGAGTGTTGAATATATGCAAGCACTTTTTATTTATTGATACTATTTTGTGATTTTTCTTCTTTAGCCATTAATACGATGGATTATATTGATTTATTTTCAAATATTGAACCAGTATTGCATCCTGGGAATAAACCTTACTTGCTCGTGATGTCTAAACCTTTTCATACTGATAAATTCTATTTGCCGATATTTTGTTAATGATTTTTGTGTATATGTTCATGAGAAGTATTTGACTGTAGTTTTTTTTTCTTTGTTATAGTCGTCATCTGGTTTTGATATTAGGATGAGCCTCCCAAAAGGAGTTGGGGAATATTCCTTCCTCTGTTATTTTATAGAGGAGAGTCTATAAAATTGCTGTTACATTTTTTAAACACTGGGTCAAATTCCCTGGTAAAATAATTTTAATTCCTTCCTGGGGATTTCTTATTTGGGGAGTTTTAAGGATTAGGAATTCATTTTTCGATAGTTATAGAGCTATCTCAATTATCTATTTCATATTAGGTGTGTTATGGTAGTTTGTGTTTTTTGAGGAAATGAGATGCTCACTGAAGAGCTGGATCTTTTTATCTTAGCCACAAATAAATTTTGATGTTACCATATAGTTTTATTTCACACTTAACAAAAAGTACTGAGACAGAATGATGAAAATGCTGTACCCACAGCTCAGCTGAAGAGATACGTGTTAAAAATGCAAATGTAGTGAAAGTTTCAGTGCATTCCTTTTGCCTAATTCCTGCTCTCACCTCTGCTCTACTTGGTGCCAACATGGGTGTGATGCTTGTTATTTCCCTAGATGTCCAAGTAATTGATTTTTAAAAAACTAGTGTGCTTAACCAATGTGACATTCAGATTCATACCTTTGACTCAGCTGGCATATATTGACAAAAATGATATTATTTGACATGATGTTATTTTGGTTTGTTTCTACAGCTCTTGCAGTGTTTACTCAACGTCCTCAGGATACAAGTGTTGAGGTTGGAAAGAATATAAACATTTCATGTCATGCTCAAGGAGAACCACAGCCCATAATTACTTGGAATAAGGTAAGATCTCAACTAAAGTACAGTAATATTAAAAACACTGACAGATGTATCGACCCACTGAAATGGAGGTAATCATTCTCATATTGATTTTTTTACTGTTGCAACTTTTGCTAGCAAATAATACATTTTACATTGCAGCAGGTTTATTTCCTGTTTCTTATTTTTCTTTCTTTCTTTTTTTAAAAGTAACTGTATCTGATTTTGGGTCAGTGTTTTGATAAGGTTTATCCTTTCTCATTTGCCTGGTGATGAAAACTTCATAAGCATAACTGAATTCCTCTAAGGAAAATTGGTTTTGACACAGATAAATTAAGCGTTTAGTGGCTAATAAGAAACCATTTTAAATTAATAACTCGGAAGTGGATTAAAAGTAGGTCATTGGCTGAAACAGGAAAGGAATGGAAAACCTAATGTTAAAGAAACAAGAAAAAGTAGTTCTGAAGTTTCAAACCCTGAATGGCTTTAAAGAAACAATAGCTCCTTACTTATGTATCTTACATCTTTTGGAAGCCATGTTCTTCCAACATAACTGCTTCTTCTGTTTTAAGTTTTTCATCAAAACAAAATGGTCGGTCTCAGATTTCAGTGTTCTTAAAAATCAACAAATTTGCACGCCTGAATGTCAGTTTTTGAAACATTTTGACAAAATATAAAATCTGTGGAAGGTTACAAAGCTGTTTTCCAAAACCCACTTGGCTTATTTTTATTGCTGCCATATATTAACGAGGCCTTCTTTTGTGCTGTAGCAAGTCTCACATGTCAGTCTCTATGAAGAGTAAGTTTAGGGGTCTCAATCATGAGTCTTTCGGTTCACGTCCTCTCATTAGTCTGAATATTTTTTAAAACTCCTTTTAATTTGATATTATACATTAAAATATTTTTATGCTAAAAATAGAAAGTGTGAAAAATATACATTTTGGGCAGTCTCTAAAGCCTTATTCTACACTCTATGACATGCATCATTATATAATCACATCAGCAGAATATCTCAGCGTCTACTTTGTAAAAGGTAGCTTTTAATCACAAACAGATTGAGTTCCGACTCTATGCCAGACATTTTACACACACAATCACATTTACCCTTCATAACAGTCCTCTTCAGCTCACGAGTTTGGAAAAGGGATGAGTTAGCATACCTTTGCTACCAGCAATAGACAAGCCTTACCATAAGCAGATAAGGAATGTTCTGGAAAGCTATCTGATTGCTGAGACTCCAAGCAGGTATTTCAGAGCTATAAATTTAGTCTGGAGCTCTGGCAATAGGTGAGGAGAAGGGAGCAACTTTGAAAGAAAATTTAGTAGTGACACAGCCTGAGGCAGGGAAGGTGTGGTTCTGAAGGAAGGACCCGCTGGGCCCTGTGACCTGTGCACCTGGTTGCCTCATCCATGCCTTGTGTCTGGTCTCTCTCATCTGCCCTCTCATCTGGTAGGTTCCTGCAACTTCCTGTCACTCCCTACTCTGAGTTACCAGCTACCAATCGCCTGGACTTGTTTTTCAGAATTGGGTAAAGTCAGCTGTGAGAATCCGAAGACCTGTGAAACATTATTTTCACTTGAAACGTTCATGGTTACACTGTGGCCTGTTGGCTATAGCTGGAGTGTGAGTTCTTTTGAAAAAATATCTCCCATCCTCTGTTTCTTGTGAGTCTTTTGGGGCTAGAGGCAGGGCAGAGGCACACCATTTTAACTGCAATTTCTTTTTTTTTTTTTTTTTGAGACGGAGTCTTGCTCTGTGCCCCAGGCTGGAGTGCAGTGGCGCGATCTCGGCTCACTGCAAGCTCCGCCCCCCCGGGTTCACGCCATTCTCCTGCCTCAGCCTCCCAAGTAGCTGGGACTACAGGCGCCCACCACCTCGCCCGGCTAATTTTCTTGTATTTTTAGTAGAGACGGGGTTTCACCGTGTTAGCCAGGATGGTCTCGATCTCCTGACCTCGTGATCCGCCCGTCTCGGCCTCCCAAAGTGCTGGGATTACAGGCTTGAGCCACCGCGCCCGGCCTTTAACTGCAATTTCTTAAGGCCAATTTCTTTTACTTTTTAAAATTAAGTCCATAATAATGAAAAGTATGTAAATCTATATTAATTAAAAGTAAATGCACTTTAATAATAGTTCATATAAAATTTAGTTATTTTTATCTTCTTACGGTATATTTTAATTGTGTATATATATATAAAATACACATATCAGTGTAGCTATACAAAACATATGAGTACATGCAAGGAAGAAATAGAAGGGAAATTAGAAATACGTTAATAAAAATATTTTGATGTTTTTGGATGATGGATTTGTGAACATACTTCTCCTTGTCAATTTGTAATATTTTTTATTTTACATATGGGATCTTGTGAGGTTGTTGAGGCTACAGTACAATGGCATGATCATAGTTCACTACAGATTCACACTTCTGGACTCAAGCGACCCTCTGACTTCAGTCTCCTGAGTAGCTAGAACTACAGGCACATGCTACCATGCCTGGCTGACTTTTGTTCTATTTTTTTTGTAGGGATGGGGTTTTGCTATGTCACTCAGGTTAGTCTTGAACTCCTGAACTCAAGTGATCCTCCTGTCTCAGTCTTCCAAAATGCTGGGATTATAGGCATGAGCCACTGTGCCCGATCAAATGTAGTTGTCAGAATTATCTTTAGCAGTAAGGAATATATGAATCAATTATGTCTCTCCATTCATTGGAGTGATAATTTTAATATAATTATTCTATTAAATAATTACATGATTGAACTTTTGGTTATCATATTTAATAATTAGAGAGAGAAAAACCACACTTCCTAGAAACCTCTTTTCCTCTCTTCCTTCTCTCCGCTAGATTCATGTATCTCCTCCAGTACTTGACACACAGCAGACATGCAGTACATGTCTGTTGAACAAATGAACCCACATTGAAAAAAGTAAATAAATGATTTTTTTAGGAACCACACCCATCCAGTGACAACTCTTTTTTGTTCCCTAGGAAGGTGTGCAGATAACTGAGAGTGGTAAATTCCACGTGGATGGTGAAGGCACGCTGACTATCTACGACGCAGGGTTCCCTGACCAGGGAAGATACGAATGTGTAGCTCGGAATTCATTTGGCCTTGTTGTGACCAACATGTTTCTTACAGTCACTGGTAGGTGTTTGTAAGTAGCTCCATTTACAACATCCAAATAACTGTCTCCGAACAGCTTCTACTCCTAATCCTATCTGACTGACCTCACTAATCATGCTCTCTTATGCTTTCTTTCTGGTCAAGTGTGTTTATAGTTAAAACTGTTTTATTCTTTTTAAAATAAAAACTTTTAAATGTAAACAGTCTTAAGGGATATAAAGTGAAAAATAACAATTTAAAAAAGAACATAAATAGCAAAGATTTGCAAATGTGTATCATGTTTTCTTACAATCCAAAAATTATAGAATGCAAGATGTATTTATAGCCAAAATGTGGAGCTGCAGGTTGAAGCATAATATGAAATTCAACATGTACTACGTATTCTAGTCTAGTATGTTTAATCCCAGTTTAAAATTAGAAATCAATCCATCAAACTCCCAAGTAAGCTTTACAACCACCAGGACAAATATCTCAATGTTTGCAGGCATTTATAATTGGCCAACATAATTGACATAGCTTTTTACTTTCTATCATCAATCTAGTTATATAGCTAGAACCCTCTGCGGGTTGATTATATATAATGATTGTTTAAAATACTGTTTACCGTAGTCTTATAAAAAATCTTTTTTTTCTTTTTTTCATTATTTAGTTCACAAGGGAGATGGGAGAGTCCATTTGTAGACAGGCTTGCGTAGACTGTACTGAAACTCAGCTGAGGTTATTTACAAGTGGAGACAGGCTGTGAAGATTGCCTGGTGTGTTCTCTACATGGGGAAGCATTGAAGGAAAGCACAGTATGTCTGCATATGGGAGTTGACATCAGTGTTGCTTTTTTTGCAAATGGGTTCAGGAGTTTTTGCTGTATTGTTAATCAACAGTTGAAATAAATGAGTTTAGCTATGAGCATCTGGAATGCTATTTTGGGCTTTGCTCATCTTTCGGTTTCCTTAAAAATGAACAAATTTCATAAATATAGTTTTGCACATTCTTTTTTACCTTTTAGTTTTTCCAGGCCTTATGGGTTTATAAAAGAGATTGGGTAACTCTTTCATTATGTACAATAATATTTCATAACACAGGCCTGACTTAAAATAGATTTAGCTTATCCTCCAGCCTGGGCGACAGAGCGAGACTCCGCCTCAAAAAAAAAAAAAATAGATTTAGCTTATCAACTCATATTTATAAAGATTTGCCATTTTCCTATCATATGAATACTTTCATATTCTTCCACTTACATATTCTGAGATATCAAACTTCTGAGGTCAGTGGTCCTCAATCTTTTTGGCACCAGGAACTGGTTACGTCAGAGACAATTTTTCCACAGACCAGGGGTGGGGAGATGGCTTTGGGATGATTCAAGTGCATTACATTTATTGTGCACTTTATATCTATTATTATTACATTGTAATACCTAATGAAATAATTCTACAACTCACAATAATGTAGAATCAGTGGTAGCCCTGGGCTTGTTTTTCTGCAACTAGATGGTCCCATCTGGGGGTGATGGGAGACAGTGACAGATCATCAGGCATTAGATTCTCATAAGGAGTGCACAACCTAGATTTTTCACATGTGCAGTTCACAATAGGGTTTGTGCTTCTGTTAGAATCTAGTGCCCTGCTGATCTGACAGGAGGTGGAGCTCAGGCAGTTATGCTCGTTCACCTGCTGTTCACCTCCTGCTGTGTTACTAACAGGCTATGACCAGTATTGGGGGTTGGGGACCCCTGCCATAGGATCTTCAAACCTCAGTGAGGAGTATGGATTTATTCTCAAGGCATTGGGGTTGAGAATCCCTGGTCTAGGTATTTTAAATAAAATGTATATTTTCATTAGCAGCACATCAGTCAGCATACATTCATTATACCATATTGTAAAAATGTCTTCTTGTAGAATAATATTCTTAAAATTGTAACAATGTAGTTTAGTAATCAACAAATATTTGTCCTAATAGTGTCAGAGGTTGTTTATCTTATAAAATTGCTTTTTATTTTTTTTGAGACGGAGTCTCACTCTGGCTGGAGTGCAGTGGCACAATCTCGGCTCACTGCAACTTCCGCCTCCCGGGTTCAAACAATTTTCCTGCCCCAGCCTCCCGAGTTGCCGGGGTTACAGGCGCCTACCATGCCATGTTAATTTTTGTATTTTTAGTAGAGATGGGGTTTCACCATGTTGGCCCGGCCTGTCTTGAACTCCTGACCTCAGGTGATCTGCCCACCTTAGCCTCCCAAAGTGCTGGGATCACAGGCGTGAGCCACCATGCTCAACCTAAAATTTCTTAATGTTACAAAATCCTAGTCTCACTCGGCTATTCTCTATGAGTTCATGATTTTCCTGATTTAAAATCTATGGTAGTTGTGCTTCTTATAAATTTATGGAGTTCACGTTTTGCTCTTCAACTATTTATGAGACCTGTGGAAAAATGCCCTTGAGATAGTTTGGGAAAAAGTTATTACAGAATTTAAATTAATATCCCAATGTTTCAGAAATGCTAAAAATCTTTGCCATTAAACACACATGCAAACAAACATCCTCTCTCTCTGTATTGCCTCTCTGTCTTGCTCTTCCACACACACAGAAGCACTATAATCACAGTGAAAAAAACATTTCAGAATCTCCAACACAAGAATTTCATCGTCTTTAACAGAAATTTAACTGAATGTAATTACACATACGTATTAAAAGTAAAACATTCAGGTTGGGTGCAGTGGCTCACGCCTGTAATCCCAGCACTTTGGGAAGCTGAGACAGGTGTATCACAACGTCAGGAGTTTGAGACCAGCCTGGCCAAAATAGTGAAACTCTGTCTCTACCAAAAATACAAACAATTAACTAGACATGGTGGTGCGCACCTGTAGTCCCAGCTACTTGGGAGACTGAGGCAAGAGAATCACTTAAACCTGGGAGGTTGATCTTGCAGTGTCAAGATCACACCATTGCACTCCAGCCTGGGTGACAGAGTGAGACTTCATCTCAAAAACAAAACAGAAGTAAAACATTCAGTAAAATGCATTAATCACTTTATTTACCAGATTTCAGAACAGTGATAACATTCAGAGATATTCTGTTCTATGGTGTTGAAACAGGCTATAAGGAGATAATAACACAATAAAATAAATGTTATTCAACAAAGAAAAACTTTTTTGGCTCTGGGGCATTTATATGTCAATATGAGGGAAAAGTAATTTATACCAAATAAATTTCATAATGTTAGAAATATTTTTTAATAAAGTAAAAGAAAGATGAAAGAATACAAATTTAAAAGTTTTGAGAAAATTTAAGATCCAAGACAGGAGTGTATATGTATTTATAAAACCCAAACTAGAATAAGGGGAAATATGGCAAAATAAAGTAACATTTAATATTTTATGAGCGAGACCCTTTCATTCACCAAGTCATTATAACTAAAAGGAAAAATTCATACATTGCAGGAGGATTTTCCAATCTTGATGCCCCCACTTAGTCATAGTAGAATGTTATAACTCCATTTGTGGAGTAAATGACACAAGTAAGCGATCATGACTTTTGAGTTTCTAATTTACATTGGGAATTACAGCCATAGAAAGTGATGCGGAATAATGAAAAGTACACAACCATCTAGGCATTATATAAAATTCATGTTTTACTGACTGATGTTTGTAGCAGGGCATCTATGATAGCAAAAGAACAAAAGGATTTCTACAGTTGTAATTTTTTCAGAAAGCTCATTTTCCCTTTAGAGTTAATAGATTTGTAAACAGTTTACATAAATAACTTGTAAGATTGATACAGTATTTACTGGGAAGCTATCCTTTTGTTTAGGATGTTGTTAATGTATTTTATGTCAACAAATATTAATTCTATTTGCCCACTTCTCTCTTAGATAATATTTTGTATCTAAATGTTACACATTTTGTTTAGATAAAATATTTATATATTTATTGGTTTTTAAAAATATTTAAGAATAATTTATTGTTAACAGTCACTATATTATATTAACTACAAAGTGCTCATAAGTGTTGTGAAGTATAGACCCATTTCTTGCTAGTGAAAATGATTCGGTTTGACTGAATACATAACACATTTATATGAAACATTAGAAGTGTGAGATAGTGAGAAGAAAACCCTGGGTTAAGCCATCAGACTTCATTGATCTCAGCCACTTTGGATAACTTCCTTACCCATGACTGGAATTTATTTTCTTATTTTTTTAAAAGATGGACCTGAACTCTCTCAAGAGTATTTTCTGGTGTAGAATTTCTATGTTTCCATGATAGAATTCAAACAATAGTTACAAAAATAGTGCAATGGTAATGAGGAAGCACTTTATGGCATGTCTGTGATAAAATTCTTACCATTGAGACATTGAACTAATATGTGGACAAGGTGAAAAATGCAAAGATGACCCATAATTTATTAAATGAAAAACTTGGAGCATGTAACATGCATATACTGGTTTAAATTGTATGAAAACAATGCTTAGCAATGCAATATACTCTGAAATTCCTAGTTAAGTGTCTAATTGTCTGTTGGGCACCTCATTTTGGTGGGCCCACTGTCCTCGCAATTCCTTGTGTTAAAAACTGATCTTGAACATATTCGAATCTGAACCCCTGGTCTTTCCCCGAATACCTTGTCTCCTCCTAGCATGCCTTCATAGCAGAAGCAGGAAGCTGCCCTCATGATTTATCTTCCTCCCCGGCTCCCTTACCCCAACTCAGTGCCTCACTGGTTTTTCCTCCCCCAAAATTGCTTCTTTTCCAGTTCTCTTCTTTATGTGACTCCTGTTCTATGGCTCAGTCTTTCATCATTTTGAATGTAGGTTTGGAAATAACTTTCCAAATTATCCTCCCACCTGTAATATTCGCTACTTCAACTGCACCCTTAACCCAATAAATTATTATCAAACTAAACTGATTGAAGATTTAAGGCTACATTAGCTGACTTTAGGTTAGTGGGACCTTTTCTTTGAAGTTAATGAAATAACTTATACTAAACTCATAGGAATATCACTAGTAAAAATAAGAGTTAACATTTATTGAGCATTTACCATGTGTTCCAAATGCTATACATTAATTAACCTGTTAAATTCTCGTGAGTTCTAGTTATTTTTCAAAACTCTGTATAAACGATTCACTATTTGAATTATTGGACATTTTAATCCCAATATTTGTCATGGTGTAGACAAACATCAATTTCTAAGCCACTGAAGTTGCCTCAGAGTTATGAGTGGACAATAAGGTATTGAAATATTTTCACTAGTTATATTTATTTAAACATTAATGAGCCGAGATCGCGCCACTGCACTCCAGCCTGGGCGACAGAGCAAGACTCCGTCTCAAAAAAAAAAAAAAAAAAAAAAAAAAACATTAATGATGTGAAATTGGTGATTGAAGAGTTTTAAATTGCTGTTTTACTACATTTTACAATTTACTCTGAATAGGGTGTAAATTAGTTTAAAAACTATTTTTGCTCTCTTACTAAGCTTTTTATTATATTTTCTGTTTTAATTTTGTCAAACTTTAATAATACAATAATGGGGAAATATTTCTGTAAACAACAGCATCTGCCTAGTATAAATACACTTATGTTTATATTACGTTTAACTATGTTAAAAGTAACACATTTCTCATCCATTTTGTACTAAAATACATAGTGACCACATACTTCTATCCTGAGATAAATGCTCTCAAAATTTTAACATATACATTTAATGTGTAAGTAGCATTTCCAGATTTTGTGTTGTAGTGTTTGAATAGTTTAAACATTATAAAGAAAACAAATAAAACGTTGTAATCTGAGCACCATAACCTTAAACAAAGTAGATGGTGCCTTTCCTTTTCCAGTCTGTGAAAAACAGTGGAGCTCTCCAGGGCAATGAAATCGTTTCCATGTTTAATGATGCAAAGTGGTGAGTAAGACAGATTCTCTGCTGTTGAAAGAAAATGATTTCATAAAGGCAGTCATTACCATCAGTGTGTATGCTGTGGTCATGTCTCTGGTGTCCTAGGACAGCCCTCACATATGTCAGTGTTAGCATCATTCTTTTTAGGGAAAGACTGAGAGTGATAAGACCTATTTAGTTATGATAGTTACATCATCTGCTAATTTTCTTCCCCAGGGAGAAAAAGGGGAGGATAAAAAGATACTCAAAACCCCATTGGTAATTGTGAAAAAATCTCAGCCTTTATTGAGGTCTAGGCATATTTTAGCAATGGTGACAGAGGAGCACAGCTGTTTAGTTTTCCCATCCCATCTCTAGGTTCAGTCCCCAAGTGACCCAGAACCAGGCCTTTCATGCAGAGCAGTGAGTGGCCACGTGGCCTAAGCTCCCCCTTTTCTGAAAGGACTCAATATTACCATTTGATTTTACCATCAATAATGGTGATAGCCTCATAGATACAGGGACAGGATTGCAAGTAGATGTGCATCAATAACTTTAAACATGTTCATTTTGTAAATCTACTGAGGCCTTTTTCTCATTTTTATTAACCCTGAGACTTAACAAAGAAAAATGATCTAATTGTCCCTCTACTCCTGTAAAATTTTGCACGAAAAGTTGGAGAATATGCTCAGAATTTTCTGATTATTCTATTCCTTAGGCCATTAACTGAGATGATTTTTGAAACAAATAACTACAACAGTATTGATTAATTCTAATGTGCCCCCAACACATTGGATTTGCTTACATAACACAGTGCTGTTCTAAAGAAATTTATAAAACTATTTTTGCAATTTGTACCAAACAACACTGAAATCAAATGAATAATAAAAGAGTTAGTTTTAGTTTATTCTTAAACCACATAAACTTAAAAAAATCATAACTAACATGAAAACGAGAAAGCTTTGTTATCAAGAATGTTTTTGTTTGAATATATCATGTATTTAATGTGCTTTTAAGAATCTGAACAACTGTATGTGTTTTCTGTTTGTGTAGTTTAAATATTTCAAAGAGCATTTGCATACTATTCCATTTTCTAAATTTTCTTCTCCTTTTCACTTTTACACGCTGGTTGACTTCTGATTCTTATAGATAAATAGCAAATCGTATTGAAGGAAATGACAGTATAACATAGTATCAATTGATAATCGTGTGAGGATACAGATTGCCTGTGGGTTTTAAAACACATTAATCATGAAAGTCACCTTATATGTGCATTGTGACATGCAGTTTTGAAAGAACTTTGCGTGTCTTTGCTATCTGATAATCACATCAGCCCTGAGCTCTATGCTGAGCAAGGCTTGCTCTTTCCATTTAATGGATGCGCTGAAAGATGAAGACAAGGGCTGTAAAATCCCCATGCTTGTAAATCTTATACAACTATAGCAGCAAAACAATTTTATAAATAGAATAAAAGCAAAAATATCAATCCAATTCACATTCACATTTTAAATGATGATTTCCTGAAATTTATACTTTACATCAACTTCTGACCACCATAGTGAATAGCCTTTTAAATTTTGGCATCTCAATAACACTACATCCTGTAGGGTAACTCAGTCCTAGCACACAACCTTCTTACTTCCCAATCCAAGTAGACCTTTGATAACATATTTTGTCCCAGATGCAGTGGCCCAGTGACAATACCTGACACAAACAGAAGCATGTAGTTAATGATGCTTTCTATATTTGAGGTCCAAAAGTGAAGGAGTAAAAGGGACAAAGAAAATCTAATATGTTGATTAAATAATCAAGTCATACATGCCAGTGCAGATTGATTTGATTGATTTTAGTTTCTTTATTTCTAAGGTAAAAGTAAATTAAGTAGGCTCATTCCTACTGACTTTTTTTGAACACATAAGCAGACTAATGTAGCTATATTTATAGTATTATTTTCTCGTAATCATAGTAATTATATTAATTACTCAATTAGTTAACTAATTAATTCCCTTTTATGTCCATACTCTGTTTCCGTCATCCTTGCTATATATGTAACAACTATAGTACATCTAAGTATTATATATTTTAATTCAATCATTTTATGGTAATCTCTTTCTAGTTTTCTAATTTTTACCTTAAACATCTTTTAAGTGTCTGTCCACGTATGCACTGGCAATTCTTTTTTTTTTTTTTTTTTTTGATGTTATCTTGGGAATATATTTTTTTTTAATTTTTATTTATTTTTTTTATTATTATACTTTGAGTTCTAGGGTACATGTGCATAATGTGCAGGTTTGTTACATATGTATACTTGTGCCATGTTGGTGTGCTGCAGCCATCAACTCATCAGCACCCATCAACTCGTCATTTACATCATGTATAACTGTTGCATGCACGTTGAACATTCACCACATTTTCTAACTGTTGCATGCACTTGCAATTCTAACTGTTGCATGCACGTTGGACATCCACCACATTTTCCTTGCACACTGGTTTGGTTTGGATTTGTGTCCCTGCCCATATCTCATGTCAAATTTTAATTCCCAATGTTGAAGGAGGGGCCTGGTGGGAGGTGATTGGGGTGAATTTCCCTCTTGCTGTTCTTGTGATAGTGAGTGAATTCTCATGAGATCTGGTTGTTTAAAATTGTGTAGCCTCTTTCCCTTTGCTCTCTCTACTGCTCCAGTCATGTAACACGTGCTTCCTTCCTCTTCACCTTCTACCACTATTGTAAGTTTCCTAAGGCCTCCCCAGTGATCCTTCCTGTACAGCCTGAGGAACTGTAAGCCAATTAAACCTCTTTTCTTTATAAATTATCCAGTCTCAGGTAGTTCTGTATAGCAATGTGAGAACAGACTAATACACCCACACTTCCACTGCTGTACAACCAATTTTCTACAATTCCTACTGCACAAAGCTACAATAAACATTATCATACATACTCTTGTGGATTTCAATTATAATTTTTCTACATATATGCATGGGGTTGAAATCGCTGGATGAGAGGATGTATGCATATGTAATTTTACTAAGTGACAACCACAATCTCTTTCCAGCCAAAAAAGGCTCTAAATACAATCCCCAAAATAGGTGTCAATTCCACAGTCCTATCAGGCTGCCTAAGGATTTATAGGAACTCTCACTTCTGAGAAAATTTGGCTTTAACCAACTTTTTATTTTTTGCCAGAATAAGCACAAAATGGTAGTTCATTGACACTTTAAATTTCATTTTTGAGGTTACAAGTGATCTTGAGCTTGTTATATCCTTATTAACTTTTGAGCTTTCCTCTTTTATAACTTGCCTATATATTTTTTTCTTAGTGTATTATAAAGTTTCTTTGTATGAAACAGAATATCATTTCTGGATCAGAGTTTGAGATTGCAAATGTTGTCAGCTATTTGTGTCATTTATTAGTTATTTTGTTCATATTCTTACTTGAAAGGAAATTGTTAATTTCATCCAATTGAATTAATCAATTTTTGTGGTTTTTTTTTCTTTCAATTACCTTTAGCTAATATGTGGTCAATCCCATGTACTTTTTGGACTAGGAAAAGCAACATTGGCCATTTTGAGCCTCAGTCTTGTGGTCATGATAAAGGCTGCAATGACTTGACAATGGAGCCACCTACTTACTCACAATTGCTGAACATAATCTAGTTTGCCAAGAAGGAGTTTCAGTATAGTCCTGAATTTTATTTTTTCCTTATAATATTTCCCTACCACTGGTATTTTTTTTCTTTACATTGTTTTATGTTAGTGGTCTTTTTAAGACAATAAAATCTAGGGTATATAGATGGTCATAATATACAGGATTTTTCCTGTAATATCTAGATGTAGAATGCTATATGGGCACATCTATTGTGAAATATATATGCTTAAATATGTATATAAACACATATATAGATACATATATTTAAAATAGCACCATACTATATTGTGGTAACACCTTGACTTAGGCTTACATTGGTTACTTCATTGTGAGTTCTTTTTGATAATACATACAATACCTTCCTATTACTATTTAAGTTTGTAATCACTTTTACTTCCCCTAAATGACAATAATTTCAAACTCAACATTTAAAGCTATATCGACTTTTGCTTTCAGTATTTAGCAGTGCTAAAAAGTTATTGTTTTCATTGTCTGTGTCATATAAAATGTTACTCTACTTTTAATATCTCAAAATGAATTAGATACTGTGCTGATTATATCTCTGATATGAACTGTAAATATTCATTCATAATTATTTTTATTTAGTATTTGTTCTTTTATGGTTAAACTTCTTAAACCAGCATTTGAAGAAGATTCAATAGATTGGAAATGATCAGCTGTAAGTAAATAGCTTCCTTTGTCTACAGGATTCAACTTTGCAGTATTTTCACATGTTGGAGAGCTATAAAAAAGCATAAATTAATTTTCCCATAAATCTTACTGAGAGTTCAATTCTTGCCTTAAGAAGCCTCTGTGGGATGGAACAATATTCACTTTGCTTTAATGTTTAACATTAAAGCAAGGTGGCTGAAGAGATAGGTATTTCATGCCTTCTCCAAGATGACAAATTGCTGACAAACTTGGATCCCGTGTGAATCAGCGTTGTTCAAAAGGAAATATTTCACATAGCTTTACTAGATTTTGGAATAATTTAATTCTCTAAATAACATTATTATTGTTAGATGAAGCTTTCCTTCAAGATAATTACCTACTCTCTGCAATGGGCATTATCATGTAGATATTGTATAACATTTTCATTGTCTTAGAGGTTTTCTCTTAAAAATGTAATGCCATTTATATCATATCATGCCTAACTTCAAAGTCTGTTTGATATTTATAATCATGGAATTGATTTTTAAAGCTATACAGGGTAGACAAGCTGGCGATGACTTTGTTGAGTCTTCCATTCTTGATGCTGTACAAAGAGTTGACAGTGCAATTAACTCCACACGAAGACATTTATTTTCACAGTAAGAATTTATTTTATATAGATTGAAAACTTGTTTTCATTTCTGTTCTACTTGGTTTTTATCATCTCCATAAGTCACATTATAGTGCATAAGATTGCAGAAGAGTGCTTTCTTTAGTCCTTGTGTATGCGTCCCCATCTGGGCTAGCTATCATTATCAGTTCACCTTTAAAAAGGGGACACTTCTTCCCCATAGAATCTAAATGGCATTAATATATGCCAAAGGTCCATGCTATACAGGCTGACAATAGACACTAGGTAATGGGCTCTGTTACCTCAGCATCCACCAAACAGTGTCAGATGCAGTGCTCCTGCAATGTGTGAATTGAGAATGATTATTAAGTTGAACACACCTCGGTATAAACTGGGAGCCTACGACAAACGTTATGTTTAGGATATTTGGCATTTTACTTTATTTTAATTTTAATTGGAATGTTTGTGGACTAGTGAAAACTTCCAATCCCATTAACTTCTCTGTGTTTGTGACAACAGGATGTATTAACAAAAAAAAAAAAAAAAAAAAAAAAAAAGATTGTTGGTTTCATCATAATGGAATGAAGTATATATTCAGTATTTGCAGTTAGTGGTCAAAAAGGGACATTGTAAAATCCCAAATTGAGTCTCATCTGGCTTCCTGCACATCCATAAACAGAATGGCTTTGTGGTCATGGGCGTGTGTTCTAGAACCACGCAGCCAATTTATATTCTCTCCTTGATTGCTCACTTCATTACTTTCTGTCTGGGTGACCTTGGGCAAGTAACTTAACATCTTTGTACCTCAGGCTTCTTGCCTGTAAAATTGGGATAACAGTAGGAACTACTTCATGGATGTGTTTGCTAGGAAGAAAAAATGAGATAATATGTAAAAAGTGCTTCAGCAGTGCCTGGAGAATAGAAAGTGCTTAACCAAAGTGAGCTACTAGCATAATTATTATTATTCTGTGACCTCAAGTTATTAAGATTCAAGACATAGAGGATGAGATGTACCTCAGTTGACCAAAGTCTCTAAAACAGTTTGCTTCACATTCTCAGTGCTTTTAAATTTCTTTTTAACATATTTAGTTCAGTTCTACAAATGTGCATAGACTGCTACTGTGTGGTGGTCAGTGGGCTTGGTATTTGGGATACAAGATAAATAATAGGTCAACATCTCATCAGTAACCTAGTTCTTTCTTTAGCAGAGGAGACAATATGTCAGCAATTCAAGTACATCTTACTGAGTATATAAGAGACGTATTTAAGGATACAGGAGTAATAGAGAAGATGGAGTGATAGCTTGTCAGAGCTCTCAGGGAAACTCTACAGGGAGAGTGAGGCCTGAGCAGGATTCTAAAGGCAAGCGGGAATTTCTAGGAGATTACACTTAGGAAGAGAAGGCACAAAATGCCAAGTCTTGCAGACCGAGGGTATTGCATAGTACTTCAGAAGGTTTACTGAGCCCCCTAGCATCCATTCATTGACTGACCCCTCCAGTTTAGAACCCCACCATGGATGTTGTTTACTGCATAAAACTATTGTTTAAATCATCCATTCATTAAAAACATATATTTTTGAGTTCAGCACTGGGACTAACATTTGGAATCAAGTTGTTAGCAAAATAGGAAAAGAGCCCACAGCTCCTCTGTAGAGCTTCTATGGTAGTGGTGGAGCTTTCATTCTTCTCGAACGTTTGGGAAATGCCTTTTTAAATGCACAGTATTTGCAAGCTTCATGGATTCTGCAGTCTTGCTTTGTAAAGAATCATGTGTTTTGTCATTTGTAGAAAACCTCACACCTCCAGTGACCTGCTGGCTCAGTTTCATTACCCGCGTGACCCACTGATTGTGGAAACGGCAAGAGCAGGGGAGATTTTTGAGCACACGCTGCAGCTGATACGGGAACGTGCGAAGCAGGGACTCACTGTGGACTTGGAAGGCAAAGGTCAGCCGCAAAACCATTCTGTTCTCGGCCTACTGCCCACAGAAAACTGACTACCACCTTAGCAATGGACACTGAACTTTTAATCTCCAGAATATCTTGGGATTTAGAAATTAATTTACTTATTACTTTTACCAAATAAATACAGATGTTTCTCATAGGAACTGTAATTCCAAAGTAAGGATGATAAATATATATTCAAACTTGTCTCAGCTTTTGACAGTTATAAGTATAGAGAACAAATTTAGGAAACTTATATTAAGTGAACTTGCGTTTCAAATGTAAAAGATATTATTGTGTCTTACAGAGAAATGCTTTATTACCAGGGGAATATTTTTCTACTTTATCCTTGTAATCACCTGAATCATTCAGTGAATTTACTTGAAATTTCTTCTCCACTTATAATATTTATAATCCCTCCCCAATTCTTTTGATTTTTGTTTTTTTCTGTTGTTGTTGTTGTTGTTGTTTTGCTTTTTGGTATATGCAAGTTCTTGTGTATTTCTTTTTAAAACCAGACATCTTCTTAGTATATGTCAAATGAGATGATATAGAAAGCTTTCAGATTTTCTAAGTTGTTCTCTTTCAAATGAAATAAATGAAGATTCTTTGCTACATACTATTTGTGCTGTGAATACAGCATCAACTTCTATCGGCTTACCCTTTCTTTATTCTCCTTCAGAAAATCAACCGAGACATGGTGCAGAAGGCCTATCTGTGAGCTTGCTTCAGTCCTTAGAGCTCTGTACAATTTCCCTAACGGGCATATGACTGTCCCCGGTCAGCCAGTATGATGGGTTTTCAAAGCTTCTTTAGCCAAAATATCCAGATTCCCAAGATTAGGATATCTCAGGATCCAGCCAGGAGCTGGTTAACACAGATAAAGTGCAAATGGTCCCATTATCGCTTGCCAGTTTCTGGGGATTAAATAGGGATGGTAACTTTTCATACGACTTAGTGAACAGTCTTTGTAGCATTGGGAGAATGCTGGAATTTTAAGCCCTGTTAAAAGGTAGAGCTCCAAGCATGGCCCTTATTATTTTGCCTGTTTGCCAGGGAATGACAGCTTATAGTAGTTCAGAAAGTTGCTGCTTAATCCCTTCTTGTCAAATATCATGTGGGTTAATATTCACATGATCCATAGTGACATTTCTTTGACCTTGTTCTCTAGAAGCACAAAACTTGAGAGAAAAAATTCTGAAATGAAACAAACAAAAATCAACAAAACAATTCTGGGATGTGGATGAACAAATCCTTGCCAACATCGTTCTTGTAAAGGCACAGAGTAGACGTTAGTAGCTGGCTGGCACCTGTTCTCTTTCCGTTTTGCTGCTTCTAGCAGCTAGCCATTGTTTACAGGATGAACAGCAAAAAAATAATCCAGGGATCTTCTGGAAACATCTTTTAGTGTTATAGAATGAACCCCCCTTTTGTTGTGACCTAACGAAATGTTGTTAGAAGTAAGAAGGGCTTCTGTCCACCCAGGGCAGGCGGGGTGTTCCCGCAGCACCTGGAGTTCCAAGTTGCCCGCGCCCTCCCAGGCCAGTCCTCCTCATGGCTTTTGCCGCGTGTCTTTCAGAATTCCGGTACAATGACTTGGTGTCCCCGCGCTCCCTCGGCCTCATCGCCAGTTTATCTGGATGCACAGCTCGCAGGCCTCTGCCAAACTGCTCCCACCCATGTTTCCACAGAAAGTACCGCGCCCACGACGGCACGTGCAACAACCTGCAGCAGCCCACGTGGGGCGCTGCGCTGACCGCCTTCGCGCGCCTGCTGCAACCCGCCTACCAGGATGGCATCCACTCGCCCCGCGGGCTCGGCCTTCCCATGGGCTCCCGCCAGCCCCTCCCGCCGCCCCGGCTGGTCGCCACAGTGTGGGCGCGCGCGGCGGCCGTCACCCCCGACCACAGCTACACACGTATGCTTATGCACTGGGGCTGGTTTCTAGAGCACGACTTGGACCACACAGTGCCCGCGCTGAGCACAGCCCGCTTCTTGGATGGGCGGCCGTGCAGCTCCGTCTGCACCAACGACCCTCCGTGCTTCCCCATGAACACCCGGCACGCCAACCCCGGGGGCACCCACGCGCCCTGCATGCTCTTCGCGCGCTCCAGCCCCGCGTGTGCCAGCGGCCGACCCTCTGCGAAGGTGGGTTCAGTCTATGCACGAGAGCAGATCAACCAGCAAACAGCCTACATCGATGGCTCCAACGTTTACGGGAGCTCGGAGCGGGAATCCCAGGCTCTCAGAGACCCTTCCGTGCTTCGGGGACTCCTGAGGACAGGCTTGCCTTGGCCTCCTTCGGGAAAGCACTTATTGCCCTTTTCTACAGACCCACCCACTGGGTGCGAGCGACAGGAGCAGGACAGCCCCTGTTTCCTGGCCGGGGACCACCGGGCCAACGAGCATCTGGCTCTGACCGCCATGCACACCCTGTGGTTCCGGGAACACAACAGGGTGGCCAGGGAGCTGTCCGCCCTAAACCCCCACTGGGACGGAGACACGGTTTACCAGGAAGCCAGGAAGATCGTAGGTGCGGAGCTGCAGCACATCACCTACAGCCACTGGCTGCCTAAGGTCCTGGGGGACCCTGGCACTAGGATGCTGAGGGGTTACCGGGGCTACAACCCCAACGTGAATGCGGGCATCATTAACTCTTTTGCTACTGCAGCCTTTAGATTTGGCCACATATTAATCAATCCTATTCTCTACCGACTGAATGACACCTTAGGTGAAATTTCCGAAGGCCACCTTCCGTTCAATAAAGCGCTCTTTTCACCATCCAGAATAATTAAGGAAGGTGGGATAGACCCGGTCCTCCGGGGGCTGTTTGGCGTGGCAGCTAAATGGCGGGCACCCTCCTACCTTCTCAGTCTTGAGCTGACCCAGAGGCTCTTCTCCGCGGCTTATTCTACAGCAGTGGACTCGGCTGCCACCATCATTCAAAGGGGTAGAGACCACGGGATCCCACCATATGTTGACTTCAGAGTTTTCTGTAATTTGACTTCAGTTAAGAACTTTGAGGATCTTCAAAATGAAATTAAAGATTCAGAGATTAGACAAAAACTGAGAAAGTAAGTATACAAATGTTGCTTGGATTTAAACATTTCCTAGGAGAGGTAAAAGTGTTAAAGGTCACTTTGTGTGGCTGGAATTTGGTTCCCTGGGGGTGTTGCAGAGCTTTTAGTACTTGTTGTTGGAGAGGTTTAATATTAAAGGAAGGATTCACCAGAAACTGAAATCCCCCTTTCTGTTCCTTTTTCTACCCATCTCCTTGGAAATGCAAATATTGCTACCTCCTATTAACTTGCATTTCAGTTAGGAGAGGCAAGGCAAGCATATCTAGCCCATTTATGTTCTATGGTAATCCAAGCAAGCCCCTTTTGTTGATATGAGACCATACATTCTGATACAAATTCATAAAATAAACTGGCCCATCACATAGGCCTTCTTAGGGAGAGAAAAGTAGTGACAATAAAAACAAATTATTTTTTGTGATAGTTCTAATTCATGGTCGGAATTTAAGTTGGAGCTTTTTCACTGCACCTTTAATGTCTTTCATTAAAGTATTACTGTTACTTTTTCTACATACAGGATTTGAAGTTTCATTAAAACTACAGGTATACATTTCCAGGAATGAGATTCAACTGTTTCTCATGCTCACCAACCTTCCTCCTTTAAAAATATATATTTTTAAAAAAAGTTTCATAAAGAACTTTTGTCTGCAGTAGGTTAAATATAGGAGACTAATATTTATTAATATTTTAAGGTATTTTTGTGTGAAATCTTTCAAAGAAGTTTTAAATTATAAGTTCTGTAGCCAATTGCCAAGATTAGGCCTTTCTTTGCAAAACCAAGGCTATAAATACTTCTATGCCAATAGAATTTGTCACATATGTGGAATATCAAACTGCGAAAATGTGTAATGTATTTAAAAGAAATCAAAGCACCCTGCAGATTGAATTTGCACATTTCTTTTGGAAAGGACAATGATTTGGATTCACGAAGACCTGGTTTAAATCTCTGTTCTACCACCCAACAGTACCGAGAGCCGGTGAAAAGTAAACAGTTTTCAATCTCAGGATACCTATAAAATGAGAAAGTAGCACCTTCTTCTCAGAATTGTTTAAAGATTAAATTACATAAAATGCATCAGACACTTGGCCCCATTCCTCCTGCATCATAGGCAATCAATAAATGTTAGCTGTAGATGTTTTATTATAACATGAAATTTCAATTGTCAGGGGCATTATGATATTGCACATCTGCTCAGATCCAGCCCTGTGGTAGGCGTGGGAGCCAAGATGACTGAAACAGCATCCACACAGGGAAAGCCTGACAGCATGTGGGGGGAGCCAGGGAGCTGCCGTGATCAGTGTGGAAAGGGCTTGGTAAAAGTCGTGATTAAATGCTGTGAGCACACAGCGGTGAGAAATGGAAGGCTCACAGCAAGCCACTGATAAGAGATGCCATTTGATCTGGTCTTAGAAGTTTCAGTGTAAGAGGCTAGATGATGGGGAACAGCAGGTAGCATCTGGGGTGAGGGACTGAAAGCAGGAAGGTGTGGGGTTGAGTGTCAGGAGGAGAGAACAAAAAGGTAATAGGGGACAGGTTTTAAAGAGGCTGTGCTCCATGCAAGGGAATCTGATCTTCACTCCGTATTTAACTCTAAAGCAGGAGAGTGACCTGAAGAGAGACTCTTCCCTGACACAGTAACTGGCAGACATCTGGAAGGTGTATTGTAAGGAGGAGAGGCTAGCATAGCAGCCAGGAATCCCATAGCTACTAGAGTCATCCAGGAGAAGCTCAAAGATGGCACAGATAGGCTTGTGGCCATGTATGCAATCCTATCAGAATTTTAAATGTTTCCTGTGGGTAGATTATCTGGATTAGAAAAAGCTAGGAGTATGATGTTTTGTGCAATCTGAGTCCCACTTCTCAATTGGCAGCTAACTTGTAAATTCACCACAAATTAGAATACCCGGAATGTTTCTTCTTACAAATTTCCTGTCCCAAATTCCTCCTAAATCATGTGGTTCTAGTGTTAGCTGTATTAGCCTCCACTGCGGGCCACTGTCCATCCTTGCAGTGGCCGATGTGAAGTATGAGTGCCCTTTCAGACGGACAGCAGCTGGGGAGACTGCATTGAGCATTCACTCAGTGACCTTTCTATTTGTTCCTTTCATGTATATGGGATATTAGCCCCAAGAGTCTATGCAGCCTAAATGTTGAGTCGTTATCCTTGCCTGGGAGAATGTTTGAACTAGTGGAACTCTGTGCAGCCTGGTGCTTGGCATCAGCAGGAGGAGGAGAGCATTGCTGACTGGCATGGATGGGTTGCCAGAAGTCAGCAGAAGCCAGATGCTTTGCGCTTAGGCTGTTACAGATGCCTGACTTTCCCCTTCCATTCACGGCAAATTTGTAAAATATGAAACATACACTCATTCAACTATGAGTGCAAAATAAATAAATTGGAATTTTTTTACAGTGTTAGTCCTCAAATCTGTAGATTGCAATTTCTCAGGAATGCTGAAGATAACGTAGCTTTAAGTAGTTTAATTTACATAGTATTTCTTTACCCTATTACTTCTTTTCCTTTTTGTATCAATTCACAAGTGTGGTTTTAGGACTTTGTTTTTAAATCACTTCAGTCCACTGGGTGGGGGCCCTTGTCTCTGCCTCTAAGATGTGCCTCGAGCCCTGTATCTTCATGTGGCTGAGTGGAGGGAAGACAAAAGGAGCAAATGTGAAGCCTCTTTTATAATTCATTAATAACTTTCATGAGGGTTCCACCCTCATGACCTGATCTCCTAAGACCCCACTTGTCAATACCATTACATCGGAGATGAAGTTTCCACATTTGAATCTGGGGGAGACACATTTAGATCATAACAGTGCGGAAACCCAATCCTAAAGCAGATGGCAGCTGTCTCTGAAAGACTTGGCTGTGAGTGCTAAGAAGGACATTTGAGATACAAGAGAAGTAAGGTCAAGACTGGCACCAGGGCCCCTGTGATATGTGTGAGACATGAAACACCATGGGTCTTGCTGCACCAAGGAGTCTAATCCTAGAATTAGCACTGGACTCATCTCACCCCCATAACATTAAGACGCACCAGCGAAACTGACACACTTTTTTCTAAGTGGAATTGTACATGGAACACTGCCCTCTAGAGGAGAGGACAGCAGAGGAGTTCCGGGAGAGGCAGGCAGGGGCTGGGTGGGGTTCCTCCGCATCTACTCCTCTGAGTTCACTGCTCTGAGATCCACAGACCACAGCATTTGCCAGTAGGATTTGTGACATGTACAAACATCCTGCCTCCTTCAGTACCAAGAGCTCAGGAAATCTTTTTTTCATTTTGTTTTCTTGGTCGAAAGTGTTTTATTTTTTAAAGAGCTTGTTTTATTCCAGGATCATATGAAAATGAATTATTTTCTTTTTATGAGTATTCTTGCTCTCAAGAATCACACTGTTTCTTTTTATTCTTCCTAAACCACTTTAATGAGCAGAAGGTGAAGATCAGTTATCCACTGAATTGTGAACGTAGTTCCCAGAGAGACCGTTTTAAAAGCTATTTTTAATCTTCTTTTGAAAACATAATACTGTCTGTGATTTTTTGTGGATATGGTTACTTTTGGTTTTGAGTAAGTATAACTTTATTTGTCACTCATAATCACAAAAATGTGTAACTGCCTCGGGCTTTTTGAGACCTATCTTTACTCTGTCACCTAGGCAGGAGGTGGCGGCATCTCGCTTCTGTTGCAACCTCCACCTCCAAGATTCAAGTGATTCTCCTGCCTCAGCCTCCTCGAAAGATTACAGGCGCGGTGCCACCACGCCTGGTTAATTTTGTATATTTAGTAGAGACTGGGTCTTGCCATGTTGGCCAGGTCGGTCTCGACCACATGTGATCCGCTTGCCTCAGCCTCCCAAAGTACTGGGATTACAGATGTGAGCTACCACACCCAGCCCTGCCTCAGCTCTTTAAAAAAATAGATCATATTTCACCAATTAAGTAACTTATATTCTGTATATGTACCTATGTTATGATAGCTTTACTTGATAATATTAAAAATAAACAGACAAATTAACAAAAAAAAATTTAATTTCTTCCCTCTTTCCACTTCTGGGTTTCAGGAGGTGAAATCGCATGATTCCTTCCCAAAAACTTGCATTGTCTGTCTTTGTTTTCCTGTGCCAGGAAAGGTCGCCCCTTTCCCGTGGGCTTGACTTTTCCTTCTTCTGCATGTTCAGCTGTCATTCCTCTACTAACTATTTATCAACTTTTACATTCATGCCAGCCTTAAAAGACCTTGCATCGGCGCTACCCCCTCACCTTTCCTGAGTATTTAGTAGGCCCAGGAGCAACTTTAATTGCTATAAAACAGTGATTGTTGACCATTTTACATAAGACCATCTCACAAATCTAGTAGAATCTATGAAACTTCTTTTGCAGGAAGATACACCAAAGATAGAAAAATAGACCCCACATTCTGTGTGTATTTTCAGAGGACTCACAGATTCCTGGGTGCCCTCTATTCCTTCACTGATGTAGTAGCCCTTCCTTGCTGGCATCTCAGACACAGGAAAAGGGTGCTTCTCTCCCACATGCCTTCAAATGGCTGCTCCCTTGGCCAAAAAGCAGCCCCCAGATTTGCGACTACCATGCACTCTTAGTCAAGGACCAGTCCTTTTCTCCTATCCCTTTTGGAGGCAGTGACTTTGTTCTTTACATCACAGGAGAGTCCTGAGCTGCTTAAACCTCTGGAGGACCAGCGTCTTGTCTTCATCTCTAGTCTCTGCTTCTTTCTGTTCAGCGTTTTCTTCCTTTCTCCCTCAGCTCTCCTATCTCCTAATTTATGCATATGGTGCACTGATGATGGCTCTCTCCTACTCACAGGTTTATAGTCTTTTATGATATAGCTAGCACAAGAGTCTTAAGTATCACATTTTTTTCTAAACAATACTTTTATAAGGATATTATATTATACAATTATACCAAATTTTGTTGTTTGACTCTAAATGCCAGTTTTAGAGCCTTGCCATCCCTGGTCATTTTCATTGCACAGTATTTCTGCTTCTCTAGAGAACATATTAATTGAATGACAGGTTCCAAGAGTATGTACTGCTTGGTAGCAGATACATTGTCTAATTTATCTTTGAATCCCTGGAGCTCAGCCCAGGGCCTAGCACAAAGCAGCTGCTCTCTAGATATTTCATTAGGGAAAGTGGGACTTGCTTGGGTGAGATTCATTTTAATTTTCCAAGGGCCTTTGATTGGAAAATTATTCTTTGCTTGAACACCTTTCACAAGAGAAATGTTCTTAGGTGAAAACTAGATTTTTACGCTTATTCTTACTAATTTATTTTTTCATCAACTATTAAGTGGCATCAATGAACTATGATTATAATCTTTTGTATAATCTTTTATACAAAAGAATGAGAAGTTACAACAGAGAACATCACATGTTTGATTCTTACATGACCTTAACCCCAATTTCAAAAAGTTAAAAATGCACACACTTAACCAATCAAAACTCATTCTGTCAACACTATATCCCTACAACACAGAAGACACGCATGCCTGAGCAAATAAAAAGTGACAAGAGGCCAATTAAAAATAAGATTGTCAGTCAGTTATCCCCAAAGGTCCATTTCTTAGAAGGCATGCAGATCTGTTTGTCTAGCAAAAACAGAATGCAAAATAATTTAACGCCTTAAAGTATGACATTAATTTAACATCAGTTGTGTAGACAGTGGTGAGTCTTAGTGATTGTGTTTTAGAAGTTATAAATATATACAGGTTGAGCATCACTAATCCAAAAATTCAAAATTCCTCAAATGCTCAAAAATCAAAAAGCAAAAATGTTTGAATACTGTCATGATGCCACAAGTGGAAAATTCCATCCCGAACTCATATGACCAGTTTCAGTTAAAAGAGGTGCACAAAAGCATCCCCGAGGGAAAAAAGACTTTCACTACCCCCTTCAGCTGCAATATATGTTATAAGGTGTATGTGAAACATAAATGAATTTGGTGTTTAGAGTTGGATTCCATTCCCATGATATCTCATTATGTATGTGCAAATATTCCCAAATCCAAAAAGATTCCAAATCTGAAACATTGCTGATCCCAAGCTGGATAAGGGATACTCACAATCTGTGTATAACTTCTTCACTTTGAGAATCTACTTTTTATTCCTGCCTTTGAAAATTGTGTAGTACTATGATAGATTATTTTACAATTATAAAAATTCAGCTGAAGAAATCTTTACCATTATGTTACCAAAATTTAACACTTACAGAAATGAAGATATTCAGTTATTCCTCATTATATACTGTATGAAATCATAGCAAATACTTTATAGAAATCTTTATGCTTTATTTCACTTCTAAATTCTATGTTACCAACAGAGTATATATCTGAATGCAATTTAATGCATTTTGTCTTTAAATCACCAAAATCTGTCTAAACTAAACTAAAATTTTCAATTAACATCATGTATCAAAAGTGGCATGTGGTACAATGCACACATTTTAAGTGTACAATTTGATGCCTTTGAACAATATTCATACCTCTGTAATCATTACCCCAGTGAAGACAAAGAGCATTGTCATCATTCCGGAAGCATAGCTCATGGTCTTTGCAGTCTGTCTTCTCACCCAGACCCTTCCCAGCAAACACATATTGGAATTCTCTCACTGTATGTTCATTTTGTCTCTTCTAGAACTTTAGAACTTTACATAAATTGAATCATACCGTACGTATTGTTTTAAGATTATTTTGCTTGGGATTTTTTGAAGTTCACACATATTGTGAAGTGCACCTGTAGATCATATGTTTTGTTCATTGTGAGTGGTATTGTTTGTATGAATATACAAATATTTGTTTAATTTCTATTTGAAGTGGCCATTTGGGCTGTTTCCCGTTTTTATCGCTTCTGAATAACTCTGCGATGAACGCTCATATGCAAGTCTTTTTGTGGGCCTATGATTCCATTTCTCTTGAATAAAAACCTAACAGTGTAATCTCTAGGTCACTTCGTAACTCTGTGTTTAACTTTATAAGAAACTGCCAAATTGTTACCCAAAGTGGTTGTAATATTATTCCCTCCCACTGGCAGTGTAGAAGACTTTATATTTGCTTAATTTTTTTCTCCCATCTGCTCTTCTGGTTGGAAATATTCTATTGATTTTTCCTGCTAGTTCACAGACTTTCTACTGTCATCTTCAATCTCCTTTTACATATATCAACTGAAATTTTCATTTTGATTATTGCACTAGTTCTAGAATTTACCTTTTTTATGATTTTTAATTTTCTTTTTATATTTGTTTAAATGTTAATTCAATAAGAGCATACCTTCTTTAATTTGTTAAATACATGTATAATAGTGGCTTTAATGTCCTTTTCTGATAAATTAAACATTACAGCCATCATTCAGGGGTTCATTACTTTCCTAAGTGTGAATTCCAATTTTGCTTCTTTCTCTGTCTTGTAATTTCTAAGTGCATATCAATTACTGTGATTCTGTCTTGTATTTGCATAGGTTTTATGCTTCATTTGGGTGGAAATGTAGAAACTCCATGAATGTCTCCTAAGCTTCGCTGACGTGGGATGGCTGAACTTCCAAATGCTGTTGGCCATGCTAATCTTGGCAGGGCTTGGTTTTCAGCTCTGTTGAGTACAATTTATCCTTATAAGGATAGAAGTTATTCTGTGAAGACTCGGAGACTTGGCAAACTGCTGTCTGACTGCTCTCTGGGTGTTACTGAGGTGTTACAGCCATCACCGTGTTCTGATTCAACCTTCTGCAGCAGTTGCCCTGTGTACACCTCATGCAGTTCCTGTTGCTCAGGTGTCAGCCAGCCATCCCCAGGGCTGTGAGGGGCCCCAAGGTAAATGTCTGCCCCCTCCCCACTGCAGGCCCCGCCACCTGTTCCCAGCTGCTTCAGCTTTCTGGAACTGGGATGGCAGCCTCTTGAGTGCAGCTGCACCTTGCTGTGCTGGGATTCTAGTGCTCTGTACGGTGTGTGGGAAGTTTCTCCTAGACGGAAACTAAGGCCATTGTCATGAGTTTCCCTCTTCTCAGGCTCCTCAGTCTGAGATTGTGATTGTTTATGATGGGAAAACTAGTCTCCTTTCCATCACACCATAGCCAGAAACAAGTTTACATTCATTCTAAATTGTAAATCCCCTAAAATTTTAGCTCCTGAGCAATTGTTCAAATGAAAAATTTTTACCGTAATTAACTATGTATTTTAGGCCTCTCCCTACTTACACCTGAGTGTTCACAGCAGCTCTCTTTACATCCTCCTGCAATGCATTTCTTCCTTTGTATGGCACCTAATATTGTTACCCCTGCAGAGCTATTTTTTCATTGGTAATATCACAGAACTTTGCACCTATTAATATTAAAATGCTTATAGTACATTGCAACTATTTATGTACGCAACCTCCATATTAAAATGTGAACATTCTGGAGGAGTGTGGCTTATCTCCTTAAGTGTCTAACAATGCCTGATTCTTAGTATTTGTTAAACAAGCAGAAGGTTTAATGGAGCGCATAAGTTTTGTTGGTTTAGTTTTTTGTTTTTGAGGCGTTATATTTCCTGTGGCCTTAGATTAGGGATTTGAACTATGTAAACAATTTGCATTTTTAACATATCTAAATAGCAAACCAGAAATTTAAACAACAGTTCCAAAATCTTTAAAAGTAATAGTATAATTTGGTCATAATTGTAACATGAATATAAACATTAGAACTGATTCAAAACCCATGTCTAGCTAAGGAACTAAAAAATTGGAATTGTTAGCAGGCATGCTTATATTTTATTTCATAAGGACTTGCTGTACAAGAATGGTCCCCAGTTGATAGTCACTTTAAGAACAGTAGTAAACTAAAATGTGTTCAACTTTTTAGGTATCTGCCAAAACCCTTAATAACATATTTTGGTTTTGTATCAGACCTAATATATATAGGTTCATATACAACAATTGTGTGAAGACCACAGTTGAGTGGCGATGGCAGAGACAGCGATCAAAATATTCAAAAATAAAGTATAGCAAATAAGTTTGCAGGTTTCAAGTGCAAAGTGACTGTTTAGAGGCTGAAAATATGAGTAAGTCTTTTTTTTCCTTCCGTGAGGAAAAGCTTGAAAATTGCTTCCAACACAAGATCTTACAGCAGGGCTGACTGGAAAGAATATCTGGACTACAGTATGAATGGTTTATTTGTTTATTATTATTATTACCATTATTTTTGAGATGGAGTTTCATTCTTTTTGCCCAGGCTGGAATGCAATTGTGCAATCTCGGCTCACCTCAACCTCTGCCTCCCACGTTCAAGGGGTTCTCCTGCCTCAACCTCCCGAGTATCTGGGATTACAGGCGTGCACCACCATGCCAGCTAATTTTTATATTTTTAGTAGAGAGGGGTTTCTCCATGTTGGTCAGACTGGTCTCAAACTCCCGACCTCAGGTGATCCACCTGCCTCGGCCTCCCAAAGTGCTGGAATTACAAGCCTGAGCCACCACACCTGGCCTGTTTATTTTTTAATCCCAGATTGATGTTTCTGTGCAACCAGGAACTCTCAGGCCACAGTCATTGCTGAGTCATGTGGAGCCACAGGTGCTCTGCACTCCCGTCGGGAAGGCCTCTGGGGATAGTGGGTCTTCCCAGGTCCCTGTGCTGCACTACCCCATCCAGCAGCATACATGGTGCCTGCAGCCAGAGACTTGCAACCAGGCATCTGGCTTTGGCGTATGGAAAGAGAAAAAACTCAGCTTAGCCATCATCCCAATCACACATCATACGCACATGAATCCTGCAGTCAAATTCCCATTCCCTGTCTAGTCCATCCCTTTCTTCTCGCAGGCATAGGTGGTCTGCTGAAGCTGCGTTCCCTGCTGTAGCTGTGTTTATTGCTGATCTATAGAACCCATTTATTTCTCAGCCAAGTGCAGCTAAGATCCATTAGTGTCAGTACCTGTAGCAAGAGAGGCGTAGATAGCCATAAATTAGCTATAGTCTTAGATAATCTTCCCTTCGAAAAACAAGAAAGGAGCAGTGGGGAGCTGTGCAATTGTCCTGTGACAGTCCCATTACTCAGTGGCATTCTGCTGGCAGAGTCGGGGGTGGTGGGCTAACTGCCCTGAGAGTAAGTTGGAGTTAAGTATGGGTCTCATTAGGCAATAATAGATTTTTTAAAGTTTTGGAAAGCTCTTTTATTCTCTGCCAAAACAAAAGCAAGCAAGCAAGAAGGAACATAGCCATTTATTTCCTGTTTTTCTATATATCTCTTCTCAATGTCCTCTTTTCTACTGCTTTTTCCGTTCCTCTGTGACATTTCATATCCTCTTTGAAACCAAATTATATCGTCTTTTAATCTTTCTAGATCCTCTCTTTCACAGTTTCACCCTTTATTTTTCAATTCAATGTGTACTTAGAAAATCTTGGTTGTTTCTTTGGTCTCATAATTTTAATTCCCTTTTTTCCAATCTCTTTAACTCAGTAAATCATTTTTTAAAAATATTTTCTTTTACAATGACTTACCTTTCTTCCTGCATTGAATGCACTGATATCTACATTTCACAGACATTTGTTAAGTCACTGTTTTAAACAGAATTTCAGGGAGAGGCAGCACAGGTGAATTGAACACCATACCTGCATTGATGATCTCTGGAGGGTGAGTGAGCAGGTGATAGTTCTGAATTTGTTGAGCCCCATCCCAGTCTTCTGAGAGTTCTTTTGTTGAGTGTGTTCACCCAGCATCTGAAATAGTGTCTACAAGGTCAAGGAGGCCTGACGCTTATATGCACACACACTTTATGCACACTTGTGACTGCGTGAACATCCTGCAGGCCCTCTCTAGGGTCTTGGGAGCGGCCCTTGTGGTTAGGGCTCTATAGAGTCATCTTCACTTGCTTCCTGTGAACTCTGCCTCTGGGTAGTTACTCAGCAAATACAGACCCATGACACACCCTTTCCCTTCGTTTGAGCAGGTTGTATCTCATGGGGTTGTTGACTGTGCTCATCTTTGTGAAATGTGAGGCAGACAAGGGATGACCATTGTGCCATATGTCTAGGACAGACCCTGTCTACACTTGGGGTCTTCCAAGATGAATAGATACACAACCAAGTGCCTTTGTGGGATCCTGGGCAGAGCAGAGACTTCTAGTCCTATGTGGCCGTAGGACCAGGGCTATGTACCCAAGGGCACTTTTGAGAATAAAAAACAGCACTGTGAGTGCTAAAACTTCAGAGTTAGAGTGAACAACCTTCAGGTCAAGATGCCACTTTAACACAGAGTTTGGCAAACCACAGCCTGCAGGCTGGCTGTTGTTCTTGTGAATAGTTTGTTACATAGCCAGACACATTTACTTAACATTCTCTATGTCCCACTACCTGGCAGAGTTGAATAGTTGCAACAAAGACTGTATGGCTTGAAAAGTCCAAAGGTATACTAGTCACCCTTTAAGAACAGTTTGCCTACGCCTACTGTTGCAGAATCAAAGCACAATTGAAGAAGGATATTCTTTGATGAGGTTTTCCAATATATCTCAGGATTTGGGAATGATTCTGTTTCTCTTCAGAGTTATAGTTTTCTCATCTCAATATGAGACAGTCGTATCAAAAAAGTCCCCAAATGGAAGCCATATTTTTCTTGTTAACCTCTTAGGCTTTATGGATGGGGTAGCTTTAATCTAATAGTAATAATATTTCTTCATATTTGGTCAGCATATGTTGCACAAAAAGGAGTGTTTTGTGACATACATCACCTCTCATTTTGTAAGACAATTTATTACATGAAGTACTATTTTTTAAAATAATTAATCGTGCTCCAACATGAATAGAATAGTTTGAGGTGGATCTCTTCTGTATATGCCCTGGGCACATTCACACTTTCCATTAACACTTTCATTATCTCATGGTGTTGACTTTCCAAAGGACATGGAGTTGTCAAGTGGACAATGCGGGTTTTAATCTGAATCTATATGATTCCAAAGTTGATGCTTTTAGCCACTATATTATTTCCTGTGACTGCTATAATGAATTACCATAAACTAGATGCCTTTAAAAAAGACAGATTTATTGTCTTATAGTTCAGATGCCAGGAGTCGGAAGTTTGTCTTGCTGGGCTAAAATCAGGTCTGTGCCCTTTCAGGAGGCTTCTTGGGAGGATCTGTTTCCCCATCTTTCCCGCTTCTAGAGGCTGCCCACACTCCTTCGCTGTGGCCCCTTCTTTTCACTCTCCTATTCCTTTTTCCACTTTTAAGAACTCTTGTGATTACACTGGGCCCACCCAGTTAATGCACAATGGTCTTTCCCTCTTGATATCCTTTGGTGAATCACATCTGCAAAATCTCTTTTGCCATGTAAGGTGACATATTCACAGGTTCCAAAGATTAGGCCATGCATATCTTTGAAGGGTGGTGCACTGCTATTATGCAACTGCCAATGTTTGTTTTTATTTTCTGTTTTGCTTCAACTTTAGCACAGAAGGAGACTGTGAGAAACAGCACAATCCAGCACTTAGCAATACAGGCATAAAGGCTCTGATGTCAGACTATAGTGCTATACGTGCTCTCTTCATTTCCTTCTCACTGTGGAGCCTTTTGTACTTCTTCATAGGCTCATACTTCTCATCCCTAAAATGAGGATAATCACTGTATATATCTCATCAGTTTACTGAGAAGATGAAATAATTTAAAGCATGTCAAGCACTTAGCAGAGTGCCTGGATGCTAACTCTATGCGCACATCTGATTGCCATGTGTAAGTGAATCTGCACTGGTCTCCAATTATGGAAATTTAGGAAATTAAAATTCAGGAAAATTAAAGAAAAATACATTCTTTAAGTAAGGTGGAAACCTGTCTTTCTGTAGGTAGCAATTCTTTTCCTTTCAGAGCAGCATGACATTCACATAAAATGTATACTTCAGAATGAAAACACAGGAGACTGGCTTTAAATTAAGTAAAATTCATAGTCAGTGATGTGTAACTCAGTATTTTCTTTTTTTTTTTGAGGGCGTGAGTCTCGCCACAGCCTCAGGTTGGAGTGCAGCAAACCTGCTCACCGCTTATGTTATTCTGCCTCAGCTCAGGTTGGGACTGAGAGACCGGGCACTTTTTAGAGCAGAGACGGAGTTGTTAGGGCTAGATGGCTGAGCCTGACTGATCCGCCGTTTCATGCTGGGATTACAGGCTTGAGCCACCGCGCCCGGCCTGTAACTCAGTATTTTCTTTTGCTCAGGAAATATATTTTCAAATGGCTGCAAGTGAGAATACTCTCTGCCGGGCACGGGGGCTCACGCCTGTAATCCCAGCACTTTGGGAGGCGGAGGCGGGTGGATCACGAGATCAGGAGATCCAGACCATCCTGGCTAACACGGCGAAACCCCGTCTCTAGTAAAAATACAAAAAATTAGCCGGGCGTGGTGGCGGGTGCCTGTAGTCCCACTTACTTGGAAGACTGAGACAGGAGAATGGCGTGAACCCGGGAGGTGCAGCTTGCAGTGAGCCGAGTTTGCACCACTGCTCTCCAGCCTGGGCGACAGAGCGAGACTCCGTCTCAAAAAAAAAAAAAGAGAGAGAATACTCCCATTTGTATACTCTCTAGTCTTCTCTTTACATTAAAATTGAGGAAATTTTTTATTATTTTTTATGCCAATCAATCTCTCCTAATCTCACAATAGAAATGACACCACTGTTGCTGTTGGAAATCTGTGCTTTGTGCCATTTAGTGAGGTCGACTTGTCACCTCATTAAACAAATAGAGATCCTCAGAGAACCTGAATCCACATCTTCACTTCTTGGCTGGAATTGGGGAAAGCAACCAATGTGCTTTATGTTTTTGTGTGAAGAGAGCAATAACTGTTATCATGCAAATTTATAGAATGTACAGAAAATATTTTAAAGCCTTTATAAATTGTAATAAAGATATCTGTGAATTAATATTTGTACTTCTTTCATCCAGAATTAATATGGAGAAGGCAGAGAATTTCGGAAAATGTGCTGAAAATACTACCTTGGTGCTTTTCTGGGTTCCTAGTAATTAACTTTGTGATCTTGGGCAAATTGCATGATCTATCTGAGTTTCCACTTCCCTGGGCATATTATTCATTGGTTGCCACAGGAAACTTACTGAATGCTTTCAAATGGCTCTAAAAATATTCTCCTTTGCAAATACTTATGAGCCTAAGGCAGACAAAAACTAGTTTGAATCAGTTTAGAATGTTTTTAAAGACTGAATTAAGTCAATATTTACTTTCATTTTGCATAATGCCAGATGTTCTATGCAACATTTGGATAGTTTTGCCTATACCCTAATTTTCTCATTAACAATTAATGTTACTTCATAACATTTTTTAGCTAGGATAGAATTTTTTTTTCGGTGGGGGGGCGTGACTTCTATAGCCAATGAAGTCATTAGTTTATTTTCTACTTTTAGTTACCTGAAAATATTTGAAAATGAATTAAAACATGTAAATATTTGTGCTGTATATAATATTAAAAACTCTTCTTTGTTTTCCTTGCCTATTCCATTATGGGGAAATGTGATATAAAAGCTACTTTAAACAGAGAATGATGTGTTTTATAAGGCATTTGAAGAATAGCCTCTTTTCACTGGCAGGTTGAGAATTTCTTGGCAAACAATCAAATCGGTAAAATAATCTTCTTTTTTGCTAAAAAATACATAGAACCATTGAACAAAAAGTAGAACTATAAAGAATGGCTTTAAAGATAAACAAGCTCAAAAAAAAAAAAAAAAAGGGCAATTCTTATATGTCAGAAAGGACAAGGAAACTTAAAAGCCAGAGAGAAATCAGGAATGAATGTGCTGTCTTGGCCCGGGATTATCAGTCATAGACATTGGTCCTAGTTATCAGAAGTTTAGGTTTTAGTACCCATTCAGGGTAAGGAGATATGGAATCCACCCAATCAGAGTCCTGAAACAGAGTTCTCTGCAGAAAGCCTGAAATCCTGCCTCATCTCTGCCAGGATGAAGGGAACTAGAAAGTCCTTTCCCATCAGGAAAGAGGAAGCAGCAATATGGTTTCTCCAGTAAACATCGGGGACTGAGGCTAAAATAAAACAGGAAAATTTTTGAAATTCTAATGCCAGCCTGTGTTACACAGGAAAAGAATCTGAATTTACTCAAACACCATGGTGCTGGAAAGACAAGAAGATAAATTAACATGAAAAACAGCCCAGGGCACATGAAACCCCTGAAATCCTGGCACAAGCACATGTGAAATCACTCTCTAGGCTTCTTTTACGACCCAGTGCATACAGACAGTCACGGGAATGACAAACCAAACTCCCAAGAAGTTCTCTCCTTCTCACATATGCAAGTTAAAATTCATTTCAGCAAATACATAGCTGCAAGATAGTCAGCAATGAGAATAAATGAAAAGCAACAAAACAAAACAAAATAAAAATGGAACTTAGGGAGATTAAAACAATAGGAGAGACTTTAAAGTATGTACATTTAACGTAACTAAGTAAGAGAATGAATAGAAACCATGTTAAAAGGAAAAGGTAAAAATACAGGTATTTGAAAAACTGAATTTCAAGACATGATATATATAATTGAAATTAAGATTTCAATAGGTAGTGAAATAGCATGCCAGAAATAGCTGAATAAAAAAATAGTGAACTGGAAGATAAATCTGAAGAGTTCACTCAGTGTGTAGTACAGATAGATGAGAAAAATAAATAATAAGAGATTTAGAGATAGAGACAAAAGTTTGAAAACATAAAATATTTATAGAAGTTCCAAGAGGTAGAAAACAGGAATGAGAGAGAGACTTAGTTTGAAGGGTTAGCAATAGAAGAGTTATAAAATTGAAGAACGACTTGAGTCCTCACATTTAATGAACAGAACCAGTACTAAGGTACTCATCTGCAGAACATCTTACATAGGAAGTAGAATGTATGTATTTGAAAACCTGTATCAGTCTAGATAGGTGAGGTTATGGTAATCAACAACCAAAAATCTCACAGGATGAGCATAGCAGATATTTTTCACTTATGTGAAGTGTCTAACTCAAGTTGGAAAGAATAAATACAAAAGCAAAAGTTAATAAAGTAAAAAGTTGAAAAAAAAAGACTGATTAATATATTCCCAAACTGAAAGTTAAGTTACAAAAACATAAAAAAACAGATTTCTAAGAAATTACTATTTGTGTTTTTATAAAGATAGCTTGAAAATCATAGTAATTGAATAATTTTCCATTTGGTCTTGGAATAATAAGAAAAGCAATATCAAAACAGAGCCTACATTAATTTGAAATAATTGAAAAATTGCTTTTAATAGTTTCTGAGTTCTAACTAGACAAAACATTTCAAATTGTAAAGAACACATTATGCAGTATTATGGAATATATAAAAAGATGATAACCTACTTGATTTATTATCTGAAATTAGCATGGCTCTGGTATAAACCTTAAGAAAGGATCTGTAATGTTAACGCTAAAGTCATTTTTTTTTTTTTAGGGAATAACATTTAGAAAAAAATGCTTGTCAGTCAAATCATCAATAGTTTAAGAACAGTCCAACATGATTAAGAAGGAATAATTAATATAAGTCCAGAATATAAAACTGAGTTAGTATCAATATAGGGCATTCTATTAGAATATACAGTTATAAAACCTATTCAGTCATCTCAGAGTATGCCAAAATGACATTTGATAAAACTTGAAAACATATTTAAGGTGAAAATAACAACAACAAAAACATTTTTAGCGGTTTTGAAATAGAAACATCTCTTTTTACTGTAATATTCATGTATTTATTCAATTAGTAATTACGTTAATTCATAAATATTTATTGTATCTACTTTATTCCACCTGTTTGCTTAATAAAAGGTACACAGCTGATACTGTAGTGAATGATGAAGCACTCACTGGCTTAGAAAAGGCAAAAAACTAGCAATTGCGTGACCCGTCTCTCCTCCTGCATCTGTGACAAGCCCTGCTAAACTCTCACAGGATTTTTTCCTACTGAACATAGAGGCAATCTCTGACTTCTTCTAGACATGGCTCTCATGATAGCCAGCAGTTACTCTATTTGCTGGGACCTGGCATAAAAGTGAGACGTCCTTATGGCCCCTCCCTGGAGCATGCCCACCTGGAAACAAAGACGGCTCTATTACCATACTTAACATTGGTTTTACATTTCAATGCAATAGGCCCTATTGGGACTGATGAACTGGAGAAACAAAATGAAGCCTGCTCATTTTTATAACTGCATAATTTTCATCAGTTTAGAATGTTATCTAAAAGGGAGAATTGTAAGAGTGGGGGGCAATTATGAGATCTGTGCAGTGGCATGGTTTGTGGTGGATAATTGAGGTCCTGACTATAGGCTTCCTTTGCTGAATGAAGGAAAAGCTTAGTTCATCTCTGATTGTGAAAGAGTAGAACAGTGGGAAATCAGATTTGAGTGGAGAAGCTCTCACATTGTAATGGATTTCATAAGATTGGAAAAAAGTCAGAGCGTCAAGCCAAAATAGTTTTGCAATTTTGAGGACATACATGAAATTTATAAATCAAGTGTATATAGTTGATTAAATAGAATAATAGAAATAAAATGCTTGTCATTTGACTGGTACGTAGAAAAGACTCTTTTTTTTTTTTTTTTTTTTCTTTTTGAGATGGAGTCTTGCTCTATCATCTGTCACTCAGGCTGGAGTGCAGTGGTACGATCTTGGCTCACTGCAACCTCCCGCCTCCTGGGTTCAAACAATTCTTCTGCCTCAGCCTCCCTAGTAGCTGGGACTACAGGTGCATGCCACCGCACCCAGTTAATTTTTGTATTTTTAGGAGAGATGAAGTTTCCATCTATCATCTATTTATCCACTTAGGTACTTCTATATCTATTATCTATTTCTATAATTTATCTTTATCTCTTATCTATCTATATTATCTCTGTCTCTTATCTTTATCAGTCATCTGTCACTTGTTTCTAATTCTCTGTCATCTCTCTATATCTATCATTATCTCTTTTTCTATCAGTCATCTATCTTACTTCTACCAGTATCATGACATAGGGGTGTGATTTTTGAGCTTAGAATAAATAACCCCACTGGGTGCGTGGCTCACTCCTGTAATCCCAGCACTTTGGGAGGCCAAGGAGGACAGATCACAAGGTCAGGAGTTCGAGACCAGCCTGGCCAATATGGTGAAACCCCAATTCTACTAAAAATACAAAAATTAGCCAGGCGTGGTGGCATGCGCCTGTAGTCCCAGCTACTCCAGAGGTTGAGGCAGAAGAATTGCTTGAACCTGGAAGGCAGGTTGTGGTGAGCTGAGATCATGCCACTGCACTCCAGCCTGGGTGACAGAGCAAGACTCTGATGTCAAAAAAAAAAAAAAAAGAATAAATCACCCAACATTTCTGTTAAGTGTCTTGAATTCCACCAATGAATAGCTATTCTTTTATTCATTATCTGATTTTTATCAATACCATGGTCTATTAGTCCATTTTCATGCCACTGATAAACACATACCAGAGACTGAGTAATTTATAAAGAAAAAGAGGTTTAATAGACTTACAGTTCCACTTGGCTGGCAGGGCTCACAATCATGGTGGAAGGTGAAAGGCATGTCTTACATGGTGGCAGGCAAGAGAGAATGAGAGCCAAGTGAAAGGAGAAACCCCTTATAAAACCATTAGCTCTTGTGAGACTTATTCAGTAACAGGGGAACAGTATGGGGGAAACCACCCTACGATTCAGTTATCTCCCATCAGATCCCTCCCACAGCACATGGGAATTATGGGAGCTACAATTCAAGATGAGATTTGGGCAGGGACACAGCCAAACCATATCATGTGGTATAAAAATGTAGTTTATGTTTTAAATATCTGTTTATGCCTTCTGACTGGTCAAAACTCTTTAAATTAGGGGCTGTTAATTAGTCCTTTTTCAGTCTAGACTGGTGGCTAGAAAACTCAGGGAACCCTTAAGAATATGTGGATTGAATGGAAAGTTAATCTTTAACTTCTCAATCAGGAATTAAAAGCATGATTTATTACTGTAGATTACTTACCAAGAATGTATGCTAACTAATCTTATGTAGTGTATAAACATAACATTCAATGACATTGTCTTACACAGTGGAAAGTGTTTTTCTTTTTTTTTTTTTTTTTCCTTTTTAGCTATTTTTCTGCTTCTGTGGTTATGATGTGGATAGTCTCACCTGGACACTGTGTGTCCTTAATACTTGATGTTTATTTAGTCAACCGTTTAAATAAAGGAGAACATGTCTCAGGCCCAGGATTTCAAAGGGTTACTGTATGTAGGTAGAATTTAATAAAATAGCTTTTAAAAAACTTATTTGTATTTCATCCTGAAGGTGACAGTGAAAAGCAAATTTATCCATTGGAGTTAAAAATGATTTAATTGTTAATAGCTATCATGATGTAAGTATTGTTCAAATATGCTACTGTTCAATACATGTGAATTTTTATTGGATATGGACCTGTCTCTTTTCTTATGTGGAAGTCTATCTCAGTCTCAATGACTGCCTGGACTTATCTCTGTCTTGTTCTTGATGTTTCTGCCTTCATTGATTTTATTCTATTTCTTAATTTTCTTCTTATATTTATAGCCCTTCTTTCCTTTTTCTTCTAATCATGGAACAAAGTTTAAATGATTATTTTTATTATTAGACATAACTACAGAGTTCTATATTCTGTATTCTGCTTTTGAAAATTTGGTGACTATTCTATTTTAGTTCTATGTAAAATCTTGTATAAATAGCTTAGGTTATTTTCCTCCTTTAAAGTAGTAGTAGAAAGAAAAGTTCCTCCTCCCATAAATGAATAGTATTATATACTTGTTTAAAAGTAAAAATCACTTGAATCATTTTTCCCATTTGTTGACTTTTCTGTGCTATTTCTGTTACAGAGATGTTTGTTAACATAGAGCTTTATATATAGTTTACTAAAATGCATACATTTTTAATTGTAGAAAAATTTATTTTTACAAAAACGTGGTGTCCTTAAGATTTTTGAGAAAATATCTAGAGGCCCAAGATAGTTTTTAATAAAAAGTATTCTCGGAAAATTTTCTTCCAGGTAAAGAAACAATTTTTCTGTCTGGTGTTGTTAGTGACTCAAATTAACCATAAGAATTTTTTTTTTTTTTTTTTGTCATTCACCTTTATTTCAGTGCTGGTAACCATAAGCTTATTTTGTACCATGTGTCTGATCTGACTAATCATGCTAGTGGGATAGGATGTTTTCATTGTTTTAATTTCTCTGATGTGAAATGTCATTTACTTCCCTTAAATGGATGCAATCTTCCTGAGGCAGAGGGAATTTTATTCTGTGTGAGAGTACACAAGGGCATTTTGCCTTTTTTTGCCAAAGGACATGTTTCAAATATATTTTTTCTCTAAAAGCTACTAAATGATCATATTTGCTCTGAAAATCCAGATGTCTCTCAGAAAGCTTTTCCACAAGGACACTTGATCACAAAGAACCTTTGCTTTGTGTTTTGGGGGAGGATTTTTATTTGTTTCATTAAAACCATACATTGCTGCACTATCTGTCTTTCACTCTCTGAATCAGGTGAGCATGTATAACCCTGAAAAAATTCCATACAGGACCTCTGCCCTTGTGTCTCTGTGAATGATCCAGTTGATTGAAAGTTATTATTATTATCCTTCCTTCTAAAGCCTACTTTAAGTCAAACTGTCATTATGAAATTAGATATGAATTGACACTGTGGTCTTTATGGCATGAAATAGCTCATTTCAAGGTCTGCAAATCTTCTTTCAACTCTCTGTATATCAAAATACTGACAAAAGCACACTTTTTTTTTTTAAACATAGCTAGACTGTTTACTCTTATTATTCCATGTGTGTTTTTGTTTTGCAATCATGGAAAAGGTTGGAAGGTAAATTCAAACACAGTTAGATGGTACATTACCAAAGCCAGGAGATTTTATGATGGCAGTTTGCAGCCTTGCTTTGGGCAGTACTCTCTCATGCTGTCTGCATTTAGGGGAGTTCTGGCCAAAAGTACCAGCGCCCTTTGTATTTGCTGCTGCATACAACAGAAAGGGATTTGGTGTGTATTGTCATTCTCACCTTCAGGGACAGTGCCCCTTAGATGCCATGTCAGATTACAAATCTCTTTGCAGTCATAAAACCATGCTGCCTTATACTGGATTATCATTTTAAGTTATGGAACAAACATTTAACATTAGGTTTGGGGGTGAAAGTTGACGAGTGAAATGACATACCAAAGCTATTAACACAGAAGCTGCTTTATAATCTTACTAATGACCAATTATAACCACAAAAGAAGAGCTACAATGTCTACATTTGAAAAAGTTTTAAAAAATAGAATTGATATTCTCCAGAGTAATGCAGATGAATTAATAAGAAATGTTTTGAGAGCTTATGGATCTCGGATTTCCCTCTAAGGAAAGTGGAGAGGATTTATTTTTCCAAACATAGGCTATACAGGATTAATAAGTTACTTATATAGGATAGGCACAAAGACTCCCAGCATTTCTTCGACCTGCTGTGGTGAGCCATAGTAAAGTAATATAGAACAATAAGGACAGGAATAGTTGACACTTAGCTGCATTATTTAAGAGATGAGAAACAGATCAATGATGAAGAACTGAAATTAACAAAGCCAGGATTATACTCTCTGGGAAAGTTCAATGTTCTAACTTCTAAAACCTCTAAGTACTATTTTTTTTCTGGACTCTTACAGTTCATAGACATAAATCTGACCCTATGTAACTTTCTGATTTCCATTACTATTATTTCTCATATTCTGTAATAATTTAACTCTAGCCATTCAGAGATCAATATATCCTTTTTTTTTTTTTTTACTTATTTTAAAGAAGTAATGCAGGAGTGTATGATAAATCTCTATATCTTTCACTCAGTTTTGCTGGGAACCTAAAACTGCTATACAAAATCAAGCCTAGTGTTCCACTTATAAATGTAATTTGGGTGATTCCAAAGGCCCATGGAGTCATTTAGGGAATGCAACAGAAGGAACACTAACTTACTTTCTCAGGCCAGTAACATTTTGATGTTAAAATAAATAATAACAGTACGAGGCAAGGAAATTTACAAGACAACATCTCATATAAATATGTATAAAAATTATAAACAAAGCATTGAAAACTTGAGTGCCATATATACATACATATATATATAACATGACCATAATAGGCTCGTTTCAGTAATATAATTGGTCCAAGATTTTTAAAGTGTTAATATAATTTAGGTCATAAGCTGAATAAAAAGTAAAAAGTGATCATTTCAGTACTGGCAGAAAAAACAATCCATGTAAAATGCAACATTTCTCTAGAATTTAAGAAAGGCTCTTAGTATCCTAGGAAAAATGGAACATCCTAACTAAATAAAGAACATCTCAAAATTCTATTGTAAACATTAATTAAATGTTAGGTGTAGAAAGATTCAGTAATACTGATATGTCAGTGCTTCCCCCAAATGATATATTTATTGTAATGCCAATGAAGAATGCTTCTTTGTGGCATCAACAGCTGATTTTAAAATTAAATTGGTAAAGCTGATGGCCAAGAGGAACATAGTAGGGTCGCGTGATGTTCCTATAAAGCAAACTTTTCCAACTTGCGGCTTGTGGGAGGCATGCAGCCCAGGATGGCTCTCAATGTGGCCCAACACAGATCATAGAGTTTCTTAAAACATTATGAGATTATTTTTTGCGATTTTTTTTTTTTTTTTTTTAGTTCATCAGCTATTCTTAGTGTTAGTGTATTTTATGTGTGGCCCAAGACAATTCTTCTTCTTTCAATGTGGCCCAGGGAAGCCAAGTGCACTGCTATAAAGCTTTTAGTAATTAGGACAGTAGAATAGAATAGAGAGCCACAAGAAAAACAGCTCATATATGGAAGTATCATATTTGAGAGAGCTGCAAGAAACATCAGTGAGAAGTGAGAACATATTCAGTAAGTGGTGTGGTACCAACTGGCTACCCTTGGATTAAAAATGAGTATGGATTCTGATCTCATATCTTATATGAAAATCAATTCCAGATAGATTGAGGACTTAAATCTGAGAAGCAGAATTTTAACTTCACAAAAAATAAAAGAGAATATCTCTATGGCATTGGGGAAAGAAAGAAATTTTCAGTAAGGTACAAAAAATTATAAAATTGATATAAAAATTGATAAAATGACCTTAAGATTAAGAAAATATTTTCATGAGAATCCAACATAATCCACCACAAATACAAAGAATACATTTGGACATAGATCACAGTATTAGCATTCAGAATATGTAGAGAATTAACAGTAAGAAAAAAAAATTAAAAAAGGGTAAAAGGTATAAATACACATTTCATATAAGAAAAAACTAAATTTTCAATCAACATGTAGAAGATATTCAATTGTATAATTCATTAGGAAAATCCAGAATCATAATGAAACACCATTTCACACCCCTCAGATTACCACAAATTTTGAAAAAGACATTTTTTCAGGTTAGACCTAGGAAAATAATTGTCCCTTACTTCTAAATCTCTCACCACAGCCTTCTCCGAATCTGTAAGATCAACAAAGAGAACACAAAATAACACATGACTCATACCTTCAGAATTAGTGAGAGACAGAAAATGGCATGAATTTCAATGGCAAGTCTGAAAATAACAAGTTCTCGGAGCTGCCACTGGAACTCCACGTTCCCTGGAAGTTTGTGTGTCTCACGTGTGTCTGTGTGAAGAGACCACCAAACAGGCTTTGTGTGAGCAACAAGGGTGTTTATTTCACCTCTGTGTAGGTGGGCTGAGTCCGAAAAAGGAGGCAGCCAGCGTGGTGGGATTATCATTACTTCTTATAGGTTTTGGGATAGGTGGTGGAGTTAGGAGCAATGTTTTGCGGGCAGGGGATGGATCCCACAAAGTACATTCTCAAGGGTGGGAAGAATTACAAAGAACCTTCTTAAGGGTGGGGGAGATTACAAAGTACAATGATCATTTAGGGTGGGGCAGAAACAAATCACAATGGTCGAATGTTGTCAGTTAAGGCTATTTTCACTTATTTTGTGGATCTTCGGTTGCTTCAGGCCATCTGGATGTATACGTACAGGTCACAAGAGATGTGATGGCTTAGCTTGGGCTCAGAGGCCTGACATTCCTGTCTTCTTATATTAATAAGAAAAATAAAACTAAATAGTTGTAAAGTGTTAGGGTGGTGAAAATTTTTGGGAGTGATATGGAGAGATAATGAGCGATGTTTCTCAGGGCTGCTTTGAGAGGGATTAGGGGCAGCGTGGGAACCTAGAGTGGGAGAGATTAAGCTGAAGGAAGATTTTGTGGTAAGGGGTGATATTGTGGGGTTGTTAGAAGAAACATTTGTCATATAGAATTATTGGTGATGGCCTGGATACAGTTTTGTATGAATTGAAAAACTAAACGGAATAAGAGAGGGAGAGAAACAGGTATTAAAGGACTAAGAATTGGGAGGACCCAGGACTTCTAATCAGAGAGTGCCTAAGGAGGTTCAGCATGGCCCTGCCAGCAAAGATTATTTATTTACTTTAAGAGGGAGTTAAGAGTGGCAGTTTGGGGATAGCACCAGGAGATATCAGCTGTGAAGGCTTGGAGAAACAGTGTAAACTGGCAGTATAAACAAGAGTCTGGCATTTTTGAGGAGTTGAGAACGGTGAATAGGAGTATGACTAGACAGAAGAGAGTAGGGATGACAAGTTTTTTGGGGCACAGTCCAAGTTGGTCTGGTGTCTGGAATGAGACTGGGGCCTAATAAAAAGGAGCGTCCATATAGGAGCTCAAACGGGCTGTACCCTGTAGCATTCTGAGGACAGGCCTGAATTCCAAGGAGGGCAAGTGGCAAAAGTATTGTCCAGTCCTTTTTAAGTTGGTGGCTGAGCTTGGAGAGGTAAAGACCATTAGTCTGTTCTACCTTTCCTGAAGATTGAGGACTGTAAGGGATATGAAGGTTTCACTGAATATCAAGAGCCTGAAAAACTGCTTGGGTGATTTGACTAATAAAGGCTGATCTGCTATCAGACTGCATAGAGGTGGGAAGGCCAAACCAAGGAATTATGTCTGACAGAAGGGAAGAAATTTCCTTCTCAGACCCTGTGGGAAAGGCCTCTACCCACCCAGTGAAAGTGTCTACCCAGATCAAGAGGTATTTTAGTTTCCTAACTCAAGGCACGTGAGTAAAGTCAATTTGCCAGTCCTAGGTGGGGGCAAATCCCCGAGTTTGATGTGTAGGGAAGGGAGGGGACCTGAGAAATTCTTGAGGAGTAGTAGAATAGCAGATGGAACACTGAGAAGTGATTTTTTTGAGGATAAATTTCCACGATGGAAAGGAAATGAGAGGTTCTAAGAGGCAGACTAGTGGCTTGCAACCTACATGGAAGAGGTTATGAAATGACGACAGAATAGAATGGACCTATAAGGCTGGAAGGAGATATTTTCCTTGGTCAAAGAACCATTTGCCTTGTGTGGGAAGAGATTGATAGGTGGAAGTCTCAGTGGAAGAGTAGGTGGGAGTGACCGACAAGAAGGAGAAAAACTGGTCATGAGGGACAGAAGTTGGAATGCTAACTGCTTTTTAGCTACCTTATCAGCATAAGCATTGCCCTGAGCAATGAGATCTGATGCCTTTTGATGGCTCTTGCAGTGAATGACTCCAGCTTCCTTTGGAAGTAAAGCAACCTTGAGTAGAGTTTTTATTAAAGAGGCATTAATGATGAAGGACCTTTGCATAGTGAGGAAACTTCTTTCTGCCTATATAACAGCATAGTGGTGCAGGATATGGAAGACATATTTAGAGTCAGTATAAATATTGATGTATAGTCCCTTTGCAAGAGTGAAGGCTCAACTTAAGGCAATGAGTTCGGCTTGCTGAGAGGTAGTGGAGTGGGGCAGAGCAGTAGCCTCGATGATAGATGTGGAAGATACTATAGCATAGCCTGCCTTTGCTGGTGAGTGGTGATTAGGCCTGGTGGAACTGCCATCAATAAAGCAAGTGTGATCAGGGTGAGGAACAGGAAAGAAGGAAACATGGGGAAATGGAGTGAATGTCCGGTGTATCAGAGAGATACAGTCATGGGGGTCAGGTGTGGTATCTGGAATAATGTGGGAGGCTGGATTGATGTCCGGGCCAGGAACAATGGTAACTGTGGGAGACTCAACAAAGAGTGAGTACAGCTGAAGGAGCCAGGAAGCAGAAAGTATATGTGTCAGGTGTGAGGAAGAAAATAGATTTTGGAAGTTATGAGAACTGTAGAGAGTGAGTTGAGCATAGTTTGTGATTTTGAGGACCTCTAAAAGTATTAGGGCAGCAGCAGCCACCACACACAGACATGAGGGCTAGGCTAAAACAGTAAGGTCAAGTTGCTTGGACAGAAAGGCTACAGGGCATGGTCCTGGCTCTTGCGTAAGAACTCGAACCGCATAGCCCTGCACTTTGGCTGTGTGTAATGAAAAGGGTTGGGATGAGTTAGGGAGAGCTAGTGTGGGGGCAGCTTCTAGGGCTGTTTTTAAGGAACAGAAAGAGGAGTGGCAAAAGGATTTAGGATCTATGGGGTCAGCTAGGTTTGCTTTTGTGAGTTTATATAATGATTTTGTTAGGATGGCAAAACCAGGTTCTGAAGGCGAAAGTATCCTACCATGCCCAGGAAGGAAAGGAGTTATTGTTTTGTAGAAGAGGTTGGGGTTTGGGAGATTAGTCAGACACGATCAGCAGGGAGAGCACGTGTTTTCATGAAGAATTATGTCGAGATAGGTAATGGACAAGGAAGAAATTTCGACTTGACTGAAGTAATGGGGGCTGTCTGCGAAGCCTTGCGGCAGTACAGCCCAGGTAATTTGCTGAGCCTGATGGGTGTCAGGGTCAGTCCAAGTGAAAACAAAGAGAGGCTGGGATGAAGAGTACAAAGGAATAGTGAAGAAAGCAGGTTTGAGATCCAGAATAGAATAATGGGTTATGGAGGGGTTGTGGAGGGAGGTATTGAGGATAGGAGAGTACATGGTTTTGGCACCACAGGGTGGATAGGCAAGACAATTTTGTTGATAAGGTGCAGATCCTGAACTAATCTGTAAGGCTTGTCTGGTTCTTGGACAGGTAAAATGGGGGAATTGTAAGGAGAGTTTATGGGCTGTAAAAGGCCAGGCTGTAACAGGCCAGTGATAGCAGGCTTTAATCCTTTTAAAGCATGCTGTGGGATGGGATATCGGCATTGAGCGTGGTAAGTGTGATTAGGTTTTAATGGGATGGTAAGTGGTGCATCATTTGTCACCAAGGAGGGAGTAGAGGTATCCTATATACTTTTGGATTAAGGTGGGAGGATATGAGAGGAAGATGAGAAGGAGGCTTTGGGTTGGGAAGAAGGGTGGCAGTGAGATGTGGCTGTAGTCCAGGAATAGTCAGGGAAGCAGATAATTTAGTTAAAATGTCTCGATCAAAACAGGGAACTGGGCAGGTGGGGATAACTAAAAAGGAGTGCATAAAAGAATGTTGTCCAAATTGGCACCAGAGTTGGGAGTTTTAAGAGGTTTAGCAGCCTGGCCGTCAATACCCACAATGGTTATGGAGGCAAGGGAAACAGGCCCTTGGAAATAAGGTAATGTGGAGTGGGTAGCCTCCATATTGATTAAGAAGGGGACAGACTTACCCTCCACTGTAAGAGTTACCCAAAGCGTCTGTGTTGGTCCTGTAGGTTTCCGAGGCGATCGGGCAGTGTCAGTCTTCAGCTGCTAAGCCGAGAAGATCTGGGAGGGAGTCAGTCAGAGAGCCTTGGGCCAGAGTTCCAGGGGCTCTGGGAGTGGCTGCCAGGTGAGTTGAACAGTCCAATTTTCAGTGGGGTCCCACACAGATGGGACATGGCTTAGGAGGAATCCGGGGCTGCAGGCATTCCTTGGCCCAGTGGCCAGATTTCCAGCACTTGTACCAAGCTCCTGGGGGAGGAGGTTCTGGAGGAACCCCTGGCAGCTGCGGTTCAGGTGTCTGGAGTTCTTGTGTGCTAGAGATGTGGCTGGAGGCAAGGAAATGCAACTCAGAAATAAGTTGCTACTTGGCTGCCTCTACTGTATTATTGTACACCTTGAAGGCAAGGTTAATTAAGTCCTGTTGTGGTGTTTGAGAGCTGGAATTTAATTTTTGGAGCTTATGGAATGTCGGGAGCAGATTGGGTAATAAAAGAAAATGCATATTGAGAATAAGACGGCCTTCTGACATTTTAGGGTCTAGGGCTGTAAAGCGTCTCAGGGTTGCTGCCGAACAGGCCATGAATTGGACTGGGTTTTTGTATTTTATGAAAAAGAGCCTAAATGCTAACTGATTTGTGAGAGGTTGGATAAAGAAAATGGAGCATTAACCTTGACTATGCCTTTAGCTCCAGCCACCTTTCTAAGAGGAAATTGCTGGGCAGCAGGTTGGGGAGGGCTAGTCGCGGAACAAAACTGTAAGCCGGACCGGGTGTGAGGAGGGGAGATGACAAAAGGATTATAGGGTGGGGGAGCAGAGGCTGAGGAAAAATTGGGACCTAGCTCAGCCTGGCGAGGAGCAGCCTCGGGAGGAGAGGAGAGGTCAGATGGGTCCATAGAAAAGGAAGATTCAAAAGACTCAGAGATGCTTGGGGTTGAGACTGAAGGGACAGGCGGGAGGGAAAGAAGCAAGATTTGGGACAAGTTGCATTGAGAACGGAGACTAGGGAGGGACCAATGTGTAAAAGAATGTCTGGACGTCAGGCACCTCAGACCATTTGCCCATTTTACGAGAAGAATTATTTAGATCTTGTAGGATGGAAAAATCGAAAGTGCCATTTTCTGACTCTTTGGAACCACTGTCGAGTTTGTATTGGGGTCAAGCAGCATTGCATAAGAAAATAAGAAGCTTAGATTTTAGGTCAGGCAAGAGTTGAAGAGGTTTTAAGTTCTTGAGAACACAGGCTAAGGGAGAAGAAGGAGGAATGGAGGGTGCAAGGTTGCCCTTAGTGAAGGAGGCAAGTTTAAAGAGAAGGGTAGAGACATAGAGAGAAGGGGTGGGGGGTGCTTGCCCCCCCAGGAAAGTGGAAACAGGGTGAAAGGGGCTTGCCCCGCAAGAAAGTGGAGAAAGGGTGGGGGGTGCTTGCCCCCAGGAAAGTGGAGAAGGGGTGGGAGGTGCCTGCCCCCAAGGAAACTGGAAAAGGAGTAGAGACCTAGAGAGAACGGGTGGGGAGTGCTTGCCCCCCAGGAAAGTGGAGAAGGTGTGGAGACATGGAGAGAAGGGGTCAGGAGTTGTTTGCTCCCCAGAAAAGCGGTGCTTGCTGCTAAGAGTGAAAGACCAAGGCAGGCGTCCCCATGTGGTCAGACACCTCTGAAACGTAGGTGAATAATCAAGCAGGCATCCCCATGTGATTAAACACCAAGGGAAGACTGTCTTCCCAAGTCCGTGACTGGCGCCAGAGTTTTGAATCCATGGATAAAACACATCTCCTTTGTCTCTACCAGAAAAGGAAAGGTACTGAAATTAAGAGGAGGGAGAGATTGAAGGGTAGCACCAAGACTGAAAGGAGAAAGAGGTTGAGGGATAGTGAGAGGGGTTGGAGAAATCTCTTCTCCAACCTCTTACCTGATTTAAAATCCGTGAGATGTTCCTTGGGCTGGTTGGTCTGAAGACCTGAAGTTGTAGGTGGATCTCTTCATGGAGTGAGGGTGAGGACAGGGGACTGGTCTCCCAAAGGAGTCCCGCTGATCTGGGTCTTTGGCACCAAATGTCTCACGTGTGTCCATGTGAAGAGACCACCAAACAGGCTTTGTATGAGCAGCAAGGCTGTTTATTTCACCTGGGTGCAGGGGGGCTGAGTCCGAAAAAGGAGGCAGCCAGCATGGTGGGATTATCATTAGTTCTTACAGGTTTTGGGATAAGCGGTGGAGTTAGGAGCAAATGTTTTGTGGGCAGGGGGTGGATCCCACAAAGTACATTCTCAAGGGTAGGGAGAATTACAAAGAACCTTCTTAAGGGTAGGGGAGATTACAAAGTACATTGATCAGTTAGGGTGGGGCAGAAACATATCATAATGGTGGAATGTCATCAAGGCTATTTTCACTTATTTTGTGGATCTTCAGTTACTTCAGGCCATCTGGATATATACGCGCAGGTTACTAGGGATATGATGGCTTAGCTTGGGCTCAGAGGCCTGACATTGTGGGTTTGGGGAAAAGAAGGGTAAGTTAATTAGAAAAATCTCCATGGACAAAGGAATGGGAAGGAGGGAAGGTAAAATATAGAAAAGGATGGGGCATCCTGGTGCTGTGCCAAGAGGAGCCCTTGAGCACAGGAACTTGAAGCTGTAGTGAGGTGTGATTACACCATTGCAGTCCAGCATGGGCAACAAAGTGAGACCCTGTCTCAAAAAAAAAAAAAAAAAAGAAAAAAAAATCCTCTGGAAGGAAAAACTCCAGCACCAAGTATTAGGTTGCCAAATGAAATTCTGGAAACCTGGGAGTTATCAACACCAGTTACAAATCTGAGAGTGTCCAGAGATGGCTTTTTTTGGGGGGAGGGTAGGGGTGGAAGAAGGAGGTAAGTAGAGAAAGGGTAGAGTGCCCCTTCAGATTTGATAATGACATGAAAGCAGAATGAAATTAAATTAAGGATGCTGTAGCACTTAAAGAGAAACAAAACATTTTAACTCCCATTTTTCCCCATTACCACCAAAGCAGGCATCAAAAAGACTGCACTTCCCTATAGTGATAGAAGAGTATGCTATTGAACCAGAAATTCATTTCATGAAAATGCATGGGAATTAAAAGAGAGAGAGAGAGACCAATTTCAAATAAAGCTATGTAACAAGAAAACAGAAATGCAAATCAAAACATTTCAGGAAAAATCTCTCAAAAAAAGAATTGAAACAGGAGGAAACAATAACACAACATTCACACCTGAATTAAACAGCCCTCAAACATTCAAGCAAGCACTTGGAAATCTAAAAAGTCCACCTATTATCAGAAATTAAGAAAAGAAAGGAGGAGGAGGAGGCAGAGGAAGAGGAAGAGGAGCTGACGTGGCAGCAAAAAGGAGCCAGATGAAGATAAATAAGAGGACAATGAAGATGGAAACCAAGAAGGAGAAAGCGGGGAAGGGCAGCAGTGATGAGAGTTGACCAACAAAATAAAGTAAAATGGAATAAGTTACAATGTGTCAAGGAATAATATGCCTGTCTGTCCCAGGTTGTATGACTTTCCAGGTGGCATTGAGAGTTTTGATATGCTTCTTGTGGAAGTATGAATTGTACATCTATTTTGGATAGCAGTTTGGCATTGTCTATTAAAATTGAAGATATACATATGGATATGTATCACAGAGTAATTCTGTATACTCATTACGGGAATATGAATCATACATCAATTTTGGATAGCAGTTTGGCATTAACTATTAAAATTGAAGATATTATACTCTGCACTCAGAATTCTAGCTCTTGCGCAACATAATCTAGAGCAGGGATCCGCAAACCACAGCCAATTGGTCAAATCTGACCTACTTTCCTAATTTTGTAAATAAAGGTTTATTGGAACACAACTATGTCTATTTGTTTATATGTTGTCTATGGCTGCTTTTATGCAAAACAGGAGTTGGGTAGTTGCAACAGAACCCACAGTTGTCCCACAAAGCTGAAAATACTATCTCTCTGGCTCTTTATGGTAAAAATTTGCTGATGCCTAGTCTAGAGAAACATGTAGAGAATGTTCATAGTGCAAAAGTTGAAAACCTCACAAGTATTCATCAGCAGTGTAACTAAACTAAATTGGAATGGTTTCCAATAATAGACTGTTTATTATACAGCAGACAAAATGAAGAAGGTACAAATGTATGCAACCACACAATTGCGTCGCCAAGTAAACTGTTGAGTGAGAAAAAGGAAGTATGAACACTATATTTCCATTTGCGACAAGGTTAAAATATGCACACTGAACTATTTGTAGTTTAGGGAATCATATATATGAAATAAAATAAAACAAGGGACAATTTAAGTTGGTGTCACATTTATCATTAGAGTACAGAGAAAAAAAAAAAAAACAATAAGAGTGACTCCTACTAGGAGTGTCAAGGATATGGATCATATTTTCTTTCTCTAAGTGAGTACTGAGCCACGGCTGTTGGCTTATAATCAACATTTGCATTGTGCTTTTTTGTTTGTTTGTTGTTTTTAAAAAATTGCTTCAAATCTTAGATCAAATACTTTAACTGCCTTTTTAGCAAGAGAAACTTACCTAACACTTATTATCTTATCATCTCCTCAAATTATGATTTTCTTCTGACTTTTTACTTTTTAGCATACCTAGCATATACACTGACATGGACATTTCTCAATGCTGAATTGTTAATTTTCTATGTATTTCTGAAGGAATTAGCTAGATGCATTTATACATGAGCATAACACAGACATTTGTGCATATATATATATATATATATATACACACACACGGTTATATTCCATATGCTTAGAGAATAATTATAAAGAATTGCACAGGGGACATTGCATGAGGCTTCGTGTCATATGTCCTTGGATAGGTTATGACCCTGCCTGTGGGGTAATCCCTGAGGGTTCCTTCATCTCAGTGCTTTCCCCTGTGAAATGAGAACACAGTAATAATCATATCTACTTTTCTATTTTTGTGTGGATACAATAATGCTTGGTGTCATCCATAAAAGGAATATTTTCAATGCCCCTTCTGGTCTCAGACATGTGCTGTCTGTCTGTCTTTGTTCCAGGTTGTACGGCTCTCCAGGTGACATTGACCTGTGGCCTGCCCTTATGGTTGAAGACCTGATTCCTGGTACGAGAGTGGGACCAACACTTATGTGCCTGTTTGTTACCCAGTTTCAGCGGCTAAGAGATGGAGATAGGTGAAGGATTATCTGTTATACTTATTAAGCATCACAGAAGTTATTTTTGACCTGAAATGTATATGTATAACCTATTGTGATTCACATTTTTTATGATTTAATGCATATTGAGTGTAATAAATATCAGATAGCATTTGGTGACAGAACTTTTGTAACCACCAATATTATCAGATAGCATTTATTTTTGTAAATCTTTGTAAGAAGAGAAGAAACAGAATTTCTCAAAAAGCAATAGAAGTGGGTGATTAAGAGATTGACAGCTAGATGGACTACGTTGTGCTTGAATCTGAGTCTCACTACTCACAGCTGTTTAACTTTGGACATGTATCACTTGGAACCAGGTTCCTCATCTGTAAAGTGTGAATAACAATTATACCTATTCCATAAGATGTCTGCAACCTTCAGTGATGTTGAGAAGGAAGGAATTGAGAGCAACCTTGAGATTCCCTCCCTTCATTCTCATGGAGGAAGACCTGCTGACCCTAGACCAGATCTCCTTGTAAAATTACATTATGAGGGCATTTACAAGTGGAAAGATAGCTGGGAACTCTTCTCTAAAATTTCTTGGTTTATCTAAAGTGTTCATTGTAAATAAATTTAATCATGAAATAATGGGAAACAGCGGGCTGGAGAATGTAAGTTAGTCATGTAATCTCTTCACTGTTCCAAAACTAACCATGAATAAAAACCAGGAAACACAAACCTAAGCACCCTCTCCTGAGTGGACATGTGCTCTTCTATTGCTTGGGATCCAGTATGTTCCAGGGCATGGTATCTTCTGAATCATTAGTAAAGCTTAGTGTTGAGTAAGATCTAGGAATCTTGTAAATCTGTTTGACAATATAACCTTTTGTAGTATTGCAGAGATAATGTATATAAGACTTGAAACAAAGCCCAGAGCTGTATTTTTAATTAAAATTACAATAAAAATTATTCTTTAAATTTCCTTTGAAATCTCTTCCACTTACAAATTATAGAGAAAGTAGCAAAGGATTTAATTCCCTTTATTGCACATTGGTAACAATTAATAGTATATTTCCTTAAAATCATTTTTAACATTGAATTTCTAGACCCACACAATTGGTTTAATATGCTCAATTGGCAATAATTTAAGAATATATGTAGTCAAAGACTGAAAATAATTGAAAAAGTTTGCTAGGCTATTGTAACAAAGTCACATAGCCTGGATAGCTTAAACAACGAAATTTTTTATTCTCGCAATTCTGGAGGTTAAATGCTGATCAAGGCATCAGCAGAGTTGATTCCTACTGGAGTGTCTCTTCCAGCCTGTAGATAGCATCTTCTCCGTGGGTCTTCACTTGGTCATCCCTCTGTATCTATGTCCACATTTCTTTTTCTTATAAGGACACCAGTCATACTGGGTTAGGGCTCACTCATATGATCTATTTTTACCTGAAATACCTATGTAAAGGCCTTATCTCCAAATAGAGTCACCTTCGAAGGTACTGGGGCATAAGACTTTAACATATACATTTTAGAGGTACACAGCTCAGTCCATAACATCAAGAGAGTGGTAAGAAGTCTTTTTGCTTACCATCTCAATTTCCTGTTCTATACCCACTATGAAAAAGTGCTTGGCATATGGTATTCAAATATTTACTGAATGATTAAACCCAAGGATTGACTTTACTGAATTAACCCAAAGATTGACTTTAATCTTTTATTTAAAATTGATCATATCCTTTCATTTAAAATTGAATGTGCTTATTCTAGTTAATCGATAGATACAACCAAATAGTATATGTTAATTATCAAAAGTGATACTCTCTTTGTAGGCAAACATGTTAATATTACCTTGCTCAGACAATTTCTAAGGTTAGTTCATGGAATTTAAATGTAGCAATAGGGCTAGGTGCAGTGGCTCACAACTGTAATCCCAACACTTTGGGAGACCGAGGTGGGCAGATTACTTGAGGCCAGGAGTTTGAGACTGGTCTGGCTAACATGGCAAATCCCTGTCTCTACTAACGATATAAAAATGAGCCAGGCATGGTGACGGGAGCCTGTAATCCCAGCTACTCGGGAGGCTGAGGCAGGAGAGTTGCTTGAACTCTGGAGGTGGAGGTTGCAGTGAGCTGAGATCCTGCCACTGCACTCCAGCCTGGGCTACAGAGTGAGTGAGACTCCATCTCAAAATACATATATATATATATATATATATAAATTTTAAAAATGTAATAATGGACTTTTCTTTTTTGGGAGAAAACCTTAGAAAACTTTCCTTTGAATCCTTTCATAAAGCTTGAGGTAGAAAGTGATGACAGTTTGGAAGCATGGGATTTAAGAATGTTGTAAATATTGGAGGGAATTAAAAGGATACTCAGTTGGAGAACAAGCATAATCCTTTCAGTATGCGCCTTTTATGTTGAGCTCTTCTTGGTGCATTGTGGCTGTTTGACATGCAGTTGAGTTCTCAGGCCACAGACCTGCGACAATGCTTTTTTTGTTGACTATCAGGTTCTGGTATGAAAATCCTGGAGTATTTACCCCGGCACAACTCACTCAGCTGAAGCAGGCGTCCCTGGGCCGAGTGCTTTGTGACAATGGTGACAGCATTCAGCAAGTGCAGGCTGATGTCTTTGTAAAGGCAGAATACCCACAGGATTACCTGAGCTGCAGCGAGATCCCAAAGGTGGACCTGCGAGTGTGGCAAGACTGCTGCGCAGGTCAGTAATAATGCAATGAGTGGGTTGATGTGCATGTTCATCTGGATTGATGTGTATGTTCATGCGCTTGAATTGTTTTCAGTGTCAAAGATGTGATTTAAACAAAGATACACAAAAAGCCAACAACACAGAACTTTCCTTTTGGAAATCTGATGGATGATGAAGGGGTGGACACTAGGAAAAACGAGGCTCCCAAGCTGCCCATCCTCTTCCATTCCACATTAACTTTGTTAGAGTGGGGACACTTGTTGTCAAAACTGGCCTCTGCCTTCTTACTGCATTTCAGATTACTGCACCAAAGATCAAACGCCAATCACTTGGTACTGACTATATCTACTTCTTGATGTTCATCTAACAAGAGAGAAATGAAAGTTGATAGTAACTTGGCTAACTTAGACTATTCATTCTTTATAAGATGTGGCAGTAGTGCTCATTGGAAGTACAAGGAAATTTTGATAGAGTCAGGAAAAAACTTTCCCTAATGGCACAACAGAATTGGTGGTATCTACAACATCACCGTTTATGAACCAAACTTTCCCTAAGGTGCTTCTATAAGCGTCCGTTTTGTTCTCACAATATCCCTTTAGAAATGTGGATTTCTTTCTCCTTTGATGAAAGTATGGCTCAAAAATATTAGACGACTTTCTCAAAGTCCAAATATGAGTAAGTGGTGGAGCCAGGGCCAGAGAAAAGATGTATCATTTGTTTAAACCTAGAGGTGAACTGAGGACTTGACGGTTCTCCAGCAGAATATGCTGACGTCTTCACAGGTAAGACGTCACAGGTGTCTGTCACATGGAGGATACTTGCGGCTCCTCTGGACGCCAACGACACAAGTGCCACCACAGCTTCATACCTGCTCCATGTAGTGGCCATGGGCCTGGGAGTTCTGATGTTCTCTAGGACTGAAATGATCATTCTCAGTACCTAAGTAGTACTAGAGATTTGTGGTCAGGGGAGGAAATTGAAAGCCACTGCTAGAAGCGTGATAGAACACTGGCTGCGTGCAATGGCTCAAGCCTGTAATCCTAGCACTTTGGGAAGCCAAAGTGGGTGGATTGCTTGAGGACAGGCTTGGCCAACATAGCGAAACCCTGTCTCCACTAAAAATATGAAAATTAGCCAGGCGTGGTGGTGGGCACCTGTAATCCCAGCTACTTGGGAGGCTGAGGCAGGAGAATCACTTGAACCCTGGAGGCAGAGATTGTGGTGAGTCCAGATCGTGCCTCCAGCCTGGGTGACAGAGCCAGTCTCAATGACACCTGAGTCAAGGTTGTCTTTTTCACTGTGGTGGTGCTTTATTGGACACAGCAAAAAGGAATGTGGTACTATGACGAGGGTGGCATTCTTTCCCTTACCTCAAGTTCTTGGTAATTAGATCCAGAAATAATGAAATAGTCCCCCCTCTTCAGAATGTTGGGGGAACAGGGAACAGTATACAAACCATATTAATGGCAACTACTAACACTCCTTTGCTTCTTCTCCAATGTCCCTGGGATGGGACATAGGGCCTGGTGAGCAGAGGGACAGATAGATGGCATGGCAGGGTGTAGGCTGTGATGACCAGAGTGGTGCCCTGCAAGGAAGCAATGGCTCCATGTAGAGGCCAGGGCTGGGTGCCCCTTATACTGACACATACCATTCCTAGCTCTTCTCACCTCTGGCCATGTGATAAGTGATTCATGGAAACACTTAGCTCGTATAATTGTCCTGAGTCTTTCAAGGTGGGTGTTGTTATCCCTGATTTACATATGAGGAAAATAAGGCTCCTGGAAACTAAATACATTTTCTAAGGTCCCACAGCTGACCTGAAGGACTCGGCTCTTTCCTCTGTGCCCACCGCTACCTGGTAGCACCTGTAGGGTAGGTGCCTGGCACAGAGACGCAAGCAGGCCCCCACCAAGGGCGGTTCCTCTGCTGCCCTCCCCCCATTGCCATTGTTCCACATTGAAGACTGGGAGGAAGAGGGCTCCTCTGGTTACTTAAATGATAATGCATCTGCTGTGGGCAACGTTTGTTATGGAAAATGCAATGCAAGGATGTAACAGACCAGGAGTGGGTTGGGGTTTTGAGTTTGTGCAAAATAAGATCTTGTCTTATCAAGATCTGTGGTCCCAATAAATAATAACACTCTTTCTCTGTGAGTGTCTTTAAAAAATCTCTGGAAATGAATAAGCCAGTAGTAAACATCTACTACTTAATTGGAAACAAAAATACAGTTTTTTTTTTATGACACTATAAAAATGCTCAGAAGTCATGTCAGTAGCAAAATTACCTAAGGATATGAATATGCCTTATGTAGTTCCAACCATAATGTAATGTTTGTAATGAGAACCATTACAAATGGATACACATGTATTTTTCTGTGTACTTTTTGACTAACAAGCATGGATTTTTCAGAAAAATTAAAAGACAGTTTAAAATGAGTGGCTTAAAAAAAGGTGTTTAGTAACTGCTCAAAAGTGGACCACTTTCTTATGGGATGGGCTTCTTACACTTCCCAATTAACAGAAACATTGCTCTACATAGATTAGGAGCCTGCTGAATCACTCAGATCTCTGAGGAACTAGTTTCTAGGCTGTGGCTCCGTAGTTTCAGATAGGGTATATATTTTAATGGCTTGAGTTAATTAAGGCAGTTGAGAAGTGCTGGTTTGACTCCACTGAGTCCATCCCTGAGACCTGAAGTTGTGAATTTCCCAGACAGAGAAGGTGTGTTAAAGGACCTAGAAACTATGTCACTACTCAATACACTTATCTTTGTTGTGTGTTCATTCATGTTGTATTAATAGATTTCTTCCCTCTCCTTTGCTAATCTCATTCTCAGATTAAAATAAGCGATGGTGCTTAAATGATTGATTGATTGATTTTGAAACAGTCTCTCTCTGTCGCCTAGGCTGGAGTGCAGTGGTGCGTTCTCAGCTCACTGCAACTTCTGCCTCCCGGGTTCTAAGTGATTCTCCAGCCTCAGCCTCCCGAGTAGCTGGGATTACAGGCCCACACTACTACACCTGGCTAATTTTTGTATTTTTAGTAGAGACAGGGTTTCACCACGTTGGCCAGGCTGGTCTTGAACTCCTGATCTCAAGTGATCCACCCACCTCAGCCTCCCAAATTTCTGTGATTACAGGCATGAGCCACCACGCCCAGCGGATTCAGTTGTTTTAACTAGCATTATCCTAGAGTAAAATAGAGACCTTCGTTTGGGATGTAAAGGGCCACTCCAAGCAGTCCTAGTGGTTCATTTTGTTAGAATGAAATGTATGATTAAATTAACCCTCAGCTCTTTATGTTGCTTTTATAGAATAATTTTATTTTCAACAGGGCTATTTTTTTTTTTCATTTTTGTTTCCCATGAATAATAGCCTACTGGTTAATACTGATATCAGCATCTTCCAAATTTAACTACATTTTTAAAAAATCCTGGAGAAACTCTTCTCCTAAATTCCTAAACACATTGAAATGGACTCTGAGTCTGTTTAAACAGTGATAATTAAATACAATCAAGATTTACATCATTATATCTTGTTATTCTTTGAAGGTAGAAGGCATGAGATCTAAATAATGCGGCTGGGATTTGTGTCACTTAGCTGTAAGACTATGGGTTTGTATGGGTAATCAAACTGGAAAAAGTTGGGGTGTTAAGGATTTGGTTTGCATTTTTCATGTCATTTATTATGTTCAATGAAGAAGTTTGTTATCCACTGTTTTTGTTTTATTTTGTTTTATTTTGAGGTGGAGTTTTGCCCTTGTTGCCCAGCCTAGAGTGCAATGGCATGATATCAGCTAACCTCAACCTCTGCCTCCTGGGTTCAAATGATTCTCCTGCCTCAGCCTCCCGAGTAGCTGGGATTACAGTCATGCACTGTCAGGTCTGGCTAATTTTTGTATTTTTAGTAGAGACAAGGTTTCTCCTTGTTGGTCAGGCTGGTCTCGAACTCCCGACTTCAGGTGATCCGTCCCGCTCAGCCTCCCAGAATGCTGAGATTACAGGCATGAGCCACTGCACCTGGCCCTACCCACAGTTTTTAACCCATGAATTTCAGTTTCTCTTCACAGAAACTAGAGACCATGCTAAAACAGCATGGTGTTTTTGTTTTCCTTTTTGCCCTTAACTACTTCCATATCATGCATTTTTTAAATAAATTTCCTCAAGTCATTCTATGTATTTCTTATATAAGTAATTCCTTTAAAATATTGCTTAGTGTTTAATGGATAGGATTGTATATACCAACATTTATGCAGCCATACTTTGCATATCAGGACTTATATTTCCATAGGCTAGGTTCTTATAGAATTCCCAAAGTAAAGTTGCTGAGGTGCAGGATATAGGCTTTATAATGAAAAAAAGGTGTTGTCATATTTATTTCTAAAAAGATAAACATGATGATTCCACAATTATATTAATACCCACTTTATTTCCCGACCAGCAATTGGTAATATAGTCCTCGGTTTTTTGATAGTGCAGTGAGTAAAAACTTAATTATCTCAAGCTCATTTTAATTTTCATTTCTCTGTTAGTATGTTTAAACAGCTGTTTCCATGGTTTTTGGTTTTGGGGATTGGCTGTGTGCATTGTGTGTTCATGGTCTTTGTCCTTTCATCAATCTGTATGAGCTCTCTGCAAATGCTATGTGTTAACAATGGTGAGGGTGAACATCCCAGGCTTACCACTAAATTGAAACGGTTTCATCATTTACCCAGCAGCAACGTACTTGCTTCCTTTTATGTGAATTTCTTTCTTTCTTTCTTTCTTTTTTTAAGACGGAGTCTTGCTCTGTCGCCAGGCTGGAGTGCAGTGGCGTGATCTCGGCTCATTGCAACCTCCACCTCCCGGGTTCAGGTGATTCCCCTGCCTCAGCCTCCAGAGTAGCTGGGACTACTGGTGCCCACCACCACACCTGGCTAATTTTTGTACTTTTAGTAGAGACGGGATTTCACCATGTTGACCAGGATGGTCTTGAACTCCTGACCTCCCAAAGTGCTGGGATTACAGGTGTAAGGCACTGCGCCTGGCTTATTTGAATTTTTTTACGCTTAAGTAGATTTCTTTCAGTCCCTTGGTCCTCTCTGTAGCAAAGTAGCTGCTGCATTTCATCTGTGCTGCTCCTTCTCCCTGTGTACTGCCTACCATCAGGTCCTAGTGTACAGATGGCTTCATTAATGTGGGGACTTTCTTTAATTTAGTTACTTCATTTACTGTTATTCAGAGCTTCCCTTTTCAAATTAGCCTTATTTATTTTTCCCATTATTTGCATATGCATTATATACATAATACTTAAAATGTATCATCTATGTCTGTACAAAAGTATAGGTGTGTACACATACAGATGTGTACATTGTTAAAAACCTTAGACAAATTGAATTTCACAGACTTTAATTGACAAAGGGCAGCCTCCTGAGCCAGAGCAGGCTCAGAGAGACTCCAGCACAGCCACGTGGTGGAAGAAGATTTATGGATAGAAAAAGAGAAACGATGTACGGAAAACAGAAGTGAGGTTCAGGAACAGCCAAATTGGTCACAGTTCGGGTTTTGCCTTATTTTAGAACCCAATTTGAACAGTTGGCTGCCTTTGATTGGCCAACTGATTATGAGGCTCAGCTGGCACAAGAGTTGATTACAGTCTGTTTGCGCTTCCAGTCAGGATCACTATGCCCAGACATCTTTAGGCCAAACTTAAAATTTGTAAGGAGGCAGCTTTGGGCTAAACTTAATTTAGCAATTTCTCTCTTCTGGTCATCCTCTCAACTTTGGGAGATAGACCAAAACTTCAGGAATTAATATCACTCTATCATCATCCTAAACATCAAGTAATTTTGTGTGTGCATGAGGGTTAGAGTAGGGGCAATCTTCTTTTGTTGGAATCTGCTGTTTACAGGGGGGAAAAATGGTCATTTTAGGACCTATCTCCTTCCTTAAAGTTTCAGTTTGGTTATGTTGCATTTAGCATAAGTGTCTCCATTTTGTTTTTGTCTGGTTTGTTGGGGCCTAGTGTAGGAGCTCAGTCCAAAACAATGACCTCCCATAATTTTGTTTAAAGCCTCCTCTCCCTTTTTGGTAAGGTTCTCACATAGGTGAGTGTGTGAACAATACTTAGGGCCTTATCACCACTCTCGTTACCATCATTTTGGGTTTTCTGTCTCAGCATATCATTCATAGGCTACGATGTTCTCATGGTCACATGTTCCTTTGAGTTTTGTCATTCCAGTTGAAGAAAGGCCATTTGACATTCTACAGATGGCTGCATGCTAACGCTTAAAATTGTTGAGAGAATACAATGCAGCAGGGAGACTGCTGTTATGATTATCAAGAGGATAATACCAAGAGCTTGGAGTATGCTCCTTACCTGGGGTCCCATAAACCAAACCAACCAAATAAAATCAAATAGGTCAAAGAATGTGCTAGGTAAAGAATCTACTCACTTTAACCAAGCAGCCTGCTCATTAATTCCTTACAACTGAATCTCTATAATATCTGATGTGATGTATTTCTTCATGGGTAACAAGAAGTGCCAACAACCGCACAGACACTTCTCTGTTTATCACTAAGTAATCTAGAGCAATTTTATTATTTAGCACAACTTTCACAGGAGCATTTAAAGTCTGTTGTATAACCGGCCGGGTACGGTGGCTCAATCCTATAATCCCAGCACTTTGGGAGGCCAAGGCGGGCAGATCACTTGAGGTCAGGAGTTCCAGGAAAGGCTGGCCAACACAGTAAAACCCCATCTCTACTAAAAATACAAAAATTAGCTGGGTGTGGTGGTGGGTGCCTGTAATCCCAGCTATTCGGGAGGCTGAGGCAAGAGATTTGTTTGAACCTGGGAGGCAGAGCTTTTAGTGAGCCGAGATCGTGCCACTGCACTCCAGCCTGGGCTACAGAGCAAGATTTCATCTCTAAAATAAAATAAAGAAAAAAAGTAAAGTCTATTGTATAACATAGCATTTACAGTATTATCTGCTGTAAGAGCCTATCATGAGGGATAAATTTCTAATCATTGCTTCATTTACTCCAAACCATGGGAAAAGAAACCTAACAAAAGATGCCCATTAGGAAGAGTGAAGGCTTCCTATTAATTTTCTCCATAACCTGTGGTAGCAATGTTCTCTTTAACCTATGATGTAGCTTAAGAGGAGGGTATCAATGTTCTGTTTCTGACTGATTATGAGACAACAAATGTACCATGAACATTTCTCACTTACACTGGCCCTTCATCTTCCATCTATCAAACCATAAAGTTGTCTGTGTATAAGGCTGGCTTCAATATTTTTCACAAAATTAAAGTATACCCCATGAGTCCACACAACAGTCTCCTTTTTTACTTTTGTTGTTCATAGAAGTATAAACAATGAAAAAAATAGAAAGATAAGAGTCTTATGATAGCAGATAAGTCTTGATTCTCAATCTGGTGAAAAAGCTACCCATATCAATGGTGTCGTCTTCTTCTGGGGAGAACTTTTCCTGGTTAGCTTTACCTTAAAGTTTCCAGTGGGAATACATTTGGAAGAGTGTGGAGGGGACCTTCTGAATTGTGAGGTCATGAACCCAAGGTTTAAGGTCTCAAAGTTTTGCTACAATGTGATGGCAAAGGCCAACGCTGATGTTGTTCTCAGAAGATTCAGTCTTCAGGTTCTAGATTGTGAAGGGGTTGATTGTCCTCAGTAAGATCACCATATAAAGCTTTCTTTACCTTGTGAAAATACACCTTGACATAGTGCATTAAGGCTTTGCTGCATTTAGTTATGTCAGAGTTTATTAGTGGAAGGTGTATGAGACTGTATTATCAGGGGGAGAGGCCTTTCAATGATATAATAAAGATGTCAACTTATGTTTTACACCAGAAGTGGGACTGATTGTCATTAATCTACAATATCTTTGACCAAAACAATTCAGTCAATTCAGTTAGCTTTGCCCAGTACTATAGTATCTATAATACCTTGCTTAACTGTTTTATAACTTGTCCAGTGAAATAAGTATTCTATCTCTGGCTATTTCTCCAGGAATAATCTTTTAGCTACTGTTATAACCTCAGCCCTTGTGCATGGGAAAGCTTTCATACAATCGGAAAACATGTACTGAAAATGTCTTCCGCCAGGTACTAAAGGAGGAGACCACCCCTCATATTATCTTCTGCCCAATTTCTGCCTCCATAGAAAGAAGAAGCAAAAACTAAAAGGCAGAAATGAAATCCACAGGTAGACAGTCTGGTGCAACACCCTGGGCCTGGTAGTTAAAGATCGACCCCTGACCTAATTGGCTATGTTATCTATGAATTACAGACATTGTATGGAAAAGCACTGTGAAAATCCCTTTCCTGTTCCATTCTAATTACTGGTGCATGCATCCCCCAGTCACATACCCCCTGCTTGCTCAATTGATCACAACCTCTCACGGGGACCCCAGAGTTGTAAGCCCTTAAGAGGGACAGGAATTGCTCACTCAGAGAGCTCTGTTTCTGAGACATGAGTCTGGCTGAAGCTCCCAGCCGAATAAAGCCCTTCCTTCTTTAACTTGGTGTCTGAGGGATTTTGTCTGTGACTTGTCCTGCTACAGTACCTTCGCTAATGTCTTCCCCCAGGTACCTTCCCTAATGTCTTCCCCCATATGCCATTTAGCCACGTGGCACCCAGGAGGACTATGAAGGGCAGTGCCTGTCTAAGTCCTGAATTTCCATGCCTGATGCAGAAGTCAGGACAGAAAACAGCTGTGAGGAGGATGACTGGAGGATACAACCCCTTCCAGAGAAGCCAGGAGGCAAAACTGGGCCAGGGAAGAAGGGGCCATGTTGGGCTTGATCCTGGCTTGTAGGTGCTGTTCTAGGAACTGAGAATTTATCCCCAGGCCTCACCATGGCCATCTGTCCAGATCACCGAATCCAGACTCTCAAAACCAAACCATAAGCTCACAGTCAAATCAAACAAGTACCTACTTATATTTAACTGACAATTTTGAAACCATTCGTATTTTGCCAACAATTTAAAAACTAGTTTTATTTACCAAATCTTATCACATACACTTAACATATATAGTAGACATATGAACATGGACAGAAACAGATCTTCTGGCTTTCATAAAGCTAGCTTATAAATAATTTTTACTTTCTCTCTTTAGACTATCCCTCTTTCAATCACATGCTTCGTTGCCCTAAGCAACCTCTAGCCAGGCAACTCCAAATCTGTACTTCTAAAGGGCCAACTCCCAGGCCAAACAAGAAAATCTGTATTTTGACGGCACAGAGCTAAGACTTTAGGCCTAAATATTGTATCGTCAGCTCAAACCAAGGAAAAAACAGTAAAAGTAAAAGTTCAGTTAAGACAAGATAGTATGTAAAGCACTTTAAAAAATGTTTGACTTGTCATGTAAATTGAAAACAATGGCAAGAGTTTCTAATGTACACAGGCAGATATCCTTAAAAATGCAAATTTCCTTTATAAATGTAGATTTCTTTTACAAAAAGGTTTAAAGATAGCCAATTAAATTCCAGAAAGGCATATTTTAGTTCCATGGGTGTTCTTTTTAACTTAGCTACTATTTCTTAGCTAAAATTACTGAGTTCAGCATGGAGTCCATTAAGGAATAGGGCAAAGAAAGCATTTTCCATGACTGGATTCAGCATGGATTCCTGTGAGAAAGAAGACAGTCTACTTTACTGAAGGTCTTATCTTTTGTAAACACTTTGGGATACCTTTCTTTTTGCCTTTGGGGAAGAATAATAACTAAACCAAAAAGTTAACAGATATTTTCTTTTCAATTAGTCACTTAAACTTTTTATTTTCCATGTATAAAAAGTCTTTTAAAAAAAGTAAAAATAATAAAATCTTTTTAGAAGCTTCTGCCTATCAATAGGCATCCCTAAATGAGACTAATTCGAGAATTCTCCTTTTCTTTTTCTTTTCTTTTCTTTTTTTTTTTTTGAGATGGAATCTCACTGTGTTGCCCAGGCTGGAGTGCAGTGGCAAGATCCTGGGGTTCAAGTAATTCTCCTGTCTCAGCCTCCCAAGTAGCTGGGACTACAGGTGCCCACTGTCATGCCTGTCTAATTTTTGTATTTTTAGCAGAGATGGGGGTTTCGCCATGTTGGCCGGGCTGGTCTCGAACTCCTGACCTTAAGTGATCCACCTGCGTTGGCCTCCCAAAGTGCTGAGATTACAGGCGTGAGCCACCGCACCTGGCTAGGAATTCTTATTTTCAGATTCACTGCTTAAAGTGTGGTGTTATTCATTTGGAACATTCCATTCTAATTTTAAATTACCTTTAGTTAGATTTTACCACTTCTATAAGTGTTTGCTGCTTCCAGAGTTGATATTTATACATGCAAATGTAGGCATAGCTGGAAGGTGGATTATTCAGTTCTTTAGAAACTAAGGATCTCCTTTTTAGCTTACATCTTGGCTTTGGCTATCAGATCTCCTTGATCAACTTAGTCAATGATTTTTTTTCCTACCTAAGCACACAAAAAAATAAAAGTGCTAGGAAGCAGTAGAACACAAAAATCCTTGTGAATTTCCAAAAGCTGAAATTTACACCTCCTGCAATATTTCCATTTATTATCAGTTTCTGTCAGACATAAGAGGCCTCTACCAGATCCAAGCAAGTTAATATCAGATTCAATGTGATTCTGCATCAGTCCAGTTTCTGTTGTGTTTTCTGAACCCAGTTCAGATAAAAAATTTGCTCAAACAAACTCAGAGAGCTAAAAACAAATCTGTGGAGCTTTGGAATCTGAGAGAGAATTTACCAGGATCCCCAGCTGTTGTGAGAGAGCAGTGACCACAGTGGGCCTGGCAGGGACCTCACTTGGTCACTTGTTGCTCCTGGGCATCAGGGGAAGTGCTACTTCAGGTCCCACTTCTGACACCATCTGTTAATTAGGAAGACTCCTGAGCCAGAGTAGGCTCAGAGACTCCAGCACAGTCATGTGGTGGAAGATTTATGGACAGAAAAAGAGAACTGATGTACAGAAAACAGAAGTGAGGTACAGAAACAGCCAGATTGGTTCCAGACCAGCGTTTGCATTATTGAACACAATTAGAACAGTTGACTGCCTTTGATTGGCCAAAACTCAGTGATTGACACAAGTGTAAACTACAGTCTGTTTACACATCCAGTTAGGTTACAGTTCACTATGTCTGGAAAAACCTTTAGGCTGAACTTAAAATATGTAAGGAGGTAGCTTTGGACTAAACTTAATTTAACAACATGTGTATGTATGTGTGTATATAACTGTACATGGATAGGTGTGTGCATGCATGAGTGTGTATACATATGGGTGTGTGCATGTGTAGTTGTGTACATATATACATGTGTATGCATAAGCATGTACATGTAGATGTATATATAGTATAGGCATGTATAGCTATGTGTATGTATGATATATACATATTTAAGTATGCATATGTACATGTATAGTCATATGCATGAATAGGTATTATATGTATAAGCATGTATGAGTGTGTATATGTAGATGTGTGTACATGTATTAGTGTGCACATGTATATTTGTAAACATGTATGGGTATGTTTATATGTGTACACAAAAGTATATACATGAATGGTTGTGTACATGCATATATAGATATATACATGTTCAGGATACACAAGAGTAAGTGTACACATGTATAGGTGTGTGAATATATAGGTGGAAAATGCTTGCTTTTACTACTCATTGCTTTTTTTTTTTCTTTTCTCTTTTCCTAAAGTGGTCTATCAAGTAAAGCTTTCAAATTGAGTACTTGCGTAAAGTATTCTGCAAATAATATTTTATGCTCAAGTATCTTTTTCCTGCTGAACAGTGAAGAACATCTTACTTGCACAGGATTCCTGGACTGTGATCTTTTCTACTCTTTGCCAGTGTTCCTTCCCTGATTTCTAGCTTCTTATATTGCAATTGGAAGGATAGGTGCGATAGGTGCCAGTCTGGATTTTTTCCCTTGCTTAAATAGGTGTCTCTAATTCTTTTTTAATGGGATTCTGTAAGATCTTTTGTTCAGAATTAGAGCAGAATATGCTTAGATGTAACTTTCCTTATCAATCCAGTGTCAAACTTAGGGAACAATTTCAATTCACAGATTTGCATATTTCTTCAACAAGCATATATTTCCTTAATTACTGTATATCTCTATGTATCCTCCAAATAGTTTTTTTCCTCCTGAAACATTCTTTATTTGAGCGTTAGGTCTACCCTCCAAGTCTCTTTTCTTTTCCTTCATATTACTCTCTTTTATATTTTTGCTAAATGCTCTGACATATTTTTTGCACATGATCACTTATATCAAATTCACCAATCAGTCTCAACAGAGATCAACCTCCTTTTAAATTTATCTATTTAACTTCTTAGCTCCAACATCATCTGTTTAAGTTTTAGGGCATCATTTGCAGCATCAGAAATGCCTAACTGCTTGTATTATTAATATTTATTATTGTTACTATTTTAAACAGATGTTCTTTTGTCATCTCCGTCCCTTGGGTCATGTTTTCACTGAGAAAGTGGCTCCTCTCTCTGATGACTGTTCAGGACCCTTTCATGGACAGTGACTTTTTTATCTTGGCTCCAGTTGTCAAGGTTATCTCCATGGCAGAAACCTAGCAGAAGGAGATAGGTTCATTGGGCTGGGCTATGACATCAGCCTCCCCTAGGCTAGAGCAGGAAGACAACCCATTTATTCAGTTCATTCTTGGCCTTCTGAGAAGTGGAGACACGCTGCATGCTCTGAGGGCAGAAGCTCTCGGAGCAACCCCAGAAATCTGAACATGAAGTCCTTTCAGAGGTGAGCTGCTCTGAGTTCTCAGTTGGGGAGAGCTGGGCGTGGCTCCCCCAGGGCTGTGGCCTTCAGGAGGATTGTGTGCTGCATTCTTCCCCAGGGCTTCCCTTTCCTCTCAAGCACACTGTGGCCTCTATGTCCCTATGCCACTTGCCCAGGGGAGGCCTGTCCCCTGGGGTTGTGGGGGAGGGGAAGAAGACCCATATTTGGGGTGCTCATCTTCAGAGCACCATGCTCCCAAATCGTTGTGAGCTCAGGGTCTGCATGCTGCAATGAGCATCCTGTGATGAGGACCTCATGTAAGGGCCAAGGGAGACTCTTCCTCTTGTCTTTGGTTGAGGTGCATGCTGACCAAGGCCTGAGCTCTTTGGGGAGAGCACAGGCATGTGAGCTTTCCTGTCTGACAGCATTATCCAGCATATCTAGTTGTTCAAGGTCACAGAAGATCCTGTTTAATCATTTTTTTCACACTATTGTGGGAGCTAGGAATGTACCGACACAAGGTCTGAGTAAACCAGTTTTGATCTGAAGCTAAGGGGTGACCTAGAATTCAGTTCTAAAATACTGATTTCTTTGAAGACGAAAAAGCTCTTAGAAGGATCCTCAGGATTATCGTAAGTAAAAAGCAAAACTGGTACTACCTGTTTACTGTTTCATCTGGCCCCCTCCTGTCTTTTAGCCTGGGAAGAGAGAAGATGAAATCCCATGGGCTCTGAGCCCACATCGTCTGAGCAATCTATTTCATTTAAAAATAATTCATTAGGTTTCATTTTTAATCTTATACTAAGATGAAACTTATCATAACAGGTTTCCATTTGGTCATTTTCACCTTGTGGAGAAACGTGGGATAATTCTAATTCTCCTTTGGTATGACATTACGTTTTTCCTTTGAAGATGACTTTCTTTTCTATAATGACTTTTTTCTTTTGCACTAAACAGACACCATTCACTGTAAACTCCCTAGTTTCTTCATGTTGCATGATTTAGAGTTGCTTCATTATTCTGATTTTGCTAATCTGTTTTTCTTTCAGAACATTATAGTTCATTAAGGTCTTTATTAAAGTGTGATCCCCAGAAGTAAGCATAGCTTTAAAGGTATGTTGTGGATATTGACAGAATTGTCCAATCTGACATATTTCTTTCCTACTCAAAAATAAACCTACAAGCCCTCCATGAGGAAAAAATAAAAATCATGTGGTTAATCTCCAAAAAAGTCAGGGATTTTTTCTTCCCTAGGCATCCTATTTGTTCCACTCTGGGGTTGCCAACTTTTTGCTTTTACCTTGTGGGTTAATTTCTCTGCCCATGTTATTTTGATACATAGATTTATACTCTCCATTGTGTGTGTATACTGACTCCGGTTTTGTCAATATGAGCAAGTTGCATCTAAGTATGTGTGAAAAAATATGTGCAAATGCATCCGAAGAAGCCACATCAGATACTATCTGCTCAGGTGACCTCCTTCAGGGACCACTTCTTGATATTCTCTGTAGAATCATTTATCTTTGGCCACCCAGCATTTTACTGGAAGTCATTCCAGGAATGCTGTGTTTGCACAGGAACTGCTATCAGTAGTACCAGAGAAATGTAGAAACATGGCAGAGGCAAGCCAGGAATTCTGTGCTGCTTCTGTGTATACTCTTGCCTCAGGTGAATGGATGTCTTTGGTACAAGATATGTAGGAGAAAACCAGTATACTTATAACTTAGTTCATTAATACAGCGCTCTGGAAGGATTAATACTGGTAAGGATAATGAGACTATATTCTGATTCAAATAATGGGATATTCTGGCGAAAGATTATGTTGCTTGTTGTCCATGAGGAGGGCTTTTTATTTTTCTAGGTACATGAGAAAATGCTATTCCACTGACAGTGTCCAAATTATGGCAAAACAACTTACAAGTTGACTCAGAGCTTATATAAACAGTAGGGTGGTTTGGGGGATAATTATCAGATGAATCAGCTGCTTCATTGGAGTTATTGTTCTTTTACCCAGCAGAAACATGGTAATTCAGTGCTGTAGGTAAGGCCTAAGAAACAGTAAGTGCCCACTGAAAATATTAAGAAAAGATGAGGAACCAAGAGAGCTCCGACAGATCCGTAGCTGGTGAAGTTATAAGCAGCAAGTGTTCAAAATGTTTTTTGATTTGATTTGCTTTTAAGGAAAAGGGAAACCTCGTAAGACAAATGCTAAATTCGTAGTTATCAAAAGATCACACTAACCAAGATTGATAAATGAATGAATATAATGATAAAACCAAGAATCTTATTTTACCAGCATAAAAGTAAAGCAAAAATTTTCATATTTTCTTTGAGATTTAATATTTTATATCACTTAACATACTTTATAGAACGTTTCACATTATATTCCTAGGTTCTTTTCTTTCCTTAGCTATCTTAGGTACAGATTTTCTTTTTTTTTTTTTTTTTTTAATTCTTTTTTTGAGATAGAGTTTCACTCTTATCACCCAGGCTGGAGCGCAATGGCAGTCTCGGCTCACTGTAACCTCCGCCTCCCAGGTTCAAGTGATTTTCCTGCCTCAGCCTCCTGAGTAGCTGGGATTACAGGCACCCGCCACCACACCCAGTTAATTTTTGTATTTTTAGTAGAGTCAGGGTTTCACCATGTTGGCCAAACTGGTCTCAAACTCCTGGCCTCAGATGATTCGCCCACCTCGGCCTCTCAAAGTGCTGGGATTACAGGCTTGGGCCACCGCGCCCAGCTAGTTATAGATTTTTGAAGCTGGAGGTGACCTAAGAGATTATTTGACTAAGAAACAAAATTAAAAACCCAACACTTCATCTTAAGATTAAGAAGCAAAAGTTGGAAAGGTTTAAGTAATTTGCCCTCAGTTATTTATTAGCAGACCTAGGGATAAAGCTCAGACTCCCCATTGCCAAGTCCATTTGTTTTCCTCACTCCACCATGTCACCTCATCGCTAGTTTTCCTTTTGTTATACCTTCTATGATATTCTCCAAATCTCTTTCGCCAGTAGTAAACACAGGAACTCTTCTTTAGCTGGGTGGCCTTCTTTTTTAGAATCCTGTGCTAAAAAATTGAAAATGCAACAATCTTGATATTTTAACATCAAATTAGACTAATTTTCAGTATCAGCTAATCAATAGATCAAGACTCTTTGCATAATACTGTAGGCATTACAGATGCAATTAAATAATATTCTCAAGTTCTTATTACCAATCTACTAATTTCAGCAAACTCTGCAATTGACACATTTGTTTGTGTCATAAATCAGTCAAAACTCTACTGATAAAACTGACTTTGCATAAAATAGAAAGCATTCTCTTCAACATGGAACAGAAAATGATTTACCCTCATTTATTTTAGAATTTAAAAACTTACATCTAAGGCGGGTGGGATATTTCCTAAGACAAGATAAGTGATGTACTAAGACTCCATGCCACTCGATTAAATAAAACTTCCTTCAAATAAAACAATTTCACAAAGAGTCAACAGATGTATATTTTCTACTGGGATTTATTGAACCATCTGGTCTTGTAATTTCCAGCTGCATACTTCACATTAAGTTCTGTCTTTAAAGCATCAAGTAATTGTAAATACAGTATATTTTATGTACAAAGGTAAATATATTTAGGTTTGCTCATGACTTTCTTTCAAATAAATTGTGCTTATGTTTGTAAACTAATTAAACTTTAATTTCTTTCATAAGAGACTAATTTTATTACCATAATATTTCATGATGCTGTGGTTGTTTCATGCTTAACTTATACAATGCCTTCTAAGTATTACTAAAGAAGTAAGATTTCAACAACTCCTATAAAGCTTTAATGAAGCAATTACATTGCAACAGTGATCTCAGGTTTGTCTTTGAAAGTTTTCGCCATTTTTAATAGAACACCATAAGGACATCTCCCACTCTCCTTGGGTCTGTTAGTACCTAATATCTTACATGCAAAACTTGTGGAAATCAAGGTGAGAACATTACAATTGGAAACGGGGCAAATAAGTAGCCCTGAAATGATACAAAACAGGATGAGTGTTCAGTGATATACAATATTAATCAAACTCTACAGATGATGTTGACTTTACATAGAGTACAAAGCATTCCCTTGAAAATAACCCTCTCATAAGTTCTAAGAATAAGTTATCTTCCAAATACAGCATTTTGCATTTATTTACAATCTAATATATCATAGAAGAAAGAAAAATCTTTCTGTACCAGGATTAGGCAATTCATTAGCAGGGCTTCACCAAGTTGCTTAAGAAAATGGTTTCTTAATACTAGAAGTTTATTTTATCATCAGATAAGTAGGGCCTCTCAGAATTTTTCCATCAGATACGTTCCTCTTAGTATTTTCCCATTACAAACGTGCCTTTTAGTAAATATGAGAACTGTCTTGTAGCTGATGACCTTCCTTTGTAGAATCTTATGCTAATGAATTACAAATGCAAGAATCTTGACATTTTAACATCAGTTTAAGCTAATTTTTCATATCAGCTAATCAATAGGATCAAGAGTGTTCGCATAATACTTTAGGCATTGCAGGTGCAATTAAACAACATTCACAAGACCTTGTTATCAATCTACTTATTTCAGCAAATTTTGTAATTGTCCATTTGTTTGTGCCATAATCAAGGAAATCAAAATTCTACTGATAAAATTGACTTAGCATAAGCATGATGATAAATGATAAAAATTAGAAAATTTGGAAATCCTCATTACATTTGTAATTATTAATATTGTTAAAGTGTGACATTGATAATTAATGAAATTTAGTTTCAAATATGTTCCCATAAAATGCAAAATATTTGGTAAACAGGATATATGCTCTGCAGATCACTAGGGAAAACCAACAATGTGCAGTCTAAAGGAAACATTGAAGAACAAAAATCTTAAAATCCTCATAAGACCCAAATGTGCCTGAAGTTTCAGTGCCTTAAGAGAATTACTGGAAGTCGAAGACTGCTTTATGTATCTAAAAAGCAGATTTTAACTCTATACCATTAACAAGGGCCATACATAAGTAAAATATTGAACATGTTCAAATATAAAAGCATACATCAAAGTTAAGTCAGGCACACAGAAACAGGAGTGGCAATAACAATACACAGTTGAATGTAAGAAAAGCATTAACTGAAAAAAGAAGTTTTTTTCAATCTCAATTTTGAAATAGCTCAGTATTCATTCAGCACAGCTTAATAGAATTGTGTTTGAATATTATTAATGAGATCAATTTGTGAAAGATGTATTTAATTTTGTCCCTATAAGCTAAAATTAACTTTATCTTCAAATATTCATAAGGATTTTCAAATATTGATTATATGCTAGGTCACTAGAAACACTAAATTTCCCAAAAGCAAACTTCATTATCTTTTACCACAATGTAACTAATCTAAAATAATCAAGTTTAAAAGAAAATAGCTACTTAGAATTTTTTTAGTCATTAGACCAAATAAATATTTTATCAATAAGGCAATAAAATGTAAGTTGAATATCTAAAAATACTAATGACATCATTATTATCAAAATTTATGGGTAACAGAGGTAAATACAGAAACAAACTTGTAGTTTTATTAAAAATGAAATAATAAAAATAAATTAACAAAACACACAGCTAAAGATGGTAGAGAAAAGACAGCTAAGTAAATATGAATGTTCTGAGAAAGCCTGAATGAAGATATAAGCGGAAGTGATGAATAAATCTAATAGCTGGCTTAAAAAATAAAAGAAGCAGAAGTAATAACTATAAGAAATTATATATTCATCTAATATCTAATATGTATTATATAGGTATAACATATATAGTACATAGTAACATACACAATAACACAATAATAACATATTTTTTCCAATAATGATAAAGAGAGAAAAACGAAATTGAAAATTAGAAGAAGTTTGTCACCATTTTCTTTCTTAGAGTCCTGAGATATAGGAATGCTTTTTAGTTGTATATTTCTTTGTACCATTGTACTCAATAGGCAATCTTCAATCCTCACTCCCCTCCCACTCTCCTACCTTTCAGAGTCTCCAGCATGTTATTCCACTCTGTCCATCCATGTGTACCCATTGTTAACTCCCACTCATAAGTGAGAACCTGTGCTACTTGCTTTTATGTTTCTGAGTTATTTCACTTAGGATAATGGCCTCCAGTTCCATCCACGTTGCTGCAAAAGACATGACTTCACTCTTTTTATGACTGAGTATTATTCCATTGTATTAGTCCATTTTCACACTGTTATAGATGTACTACCTGAGATTGGGTAATTTACAAATAAATGAGGGTTTTTGACTGACAGTTCCACATGGCTGGGGAGACCTCAGGAAACTCACTATCATGGTGGAAGGCAAAGGAGAAGAAGGCACATTCTTCAGAAGGTGGCAGGAGAAAGGGAGAGTGAAGGGGAAGTGTCTCACTTTTAAACCATCAGATCTCATGAGAACCCCCTCAGTATCATGAGAACAGCATGGGGGAACCACCCCCATGGTCCAATCACCTCCCATCAGGTGCCTCCCTGGACATGTGCGACTTAACAATTCGAGATGAGATTTGAATGGGGACACAGAGCCAAACCATATCATCCATGGTGAATATATACCACCTTTTTTAATCCATTGATGGACTTTTAGGTTGATCTCATATTTTTCCTCTTTTGAGTAGAGCTGTGATAAACATGTGAGTGCAGGTGCCTTTTTGAAATAATGATTTCTTTTCCTTTGGGTAAATACCCAGTAATGCGATTGCTGGATCAAATGGTAGTTCTATTTTTAGCTTTTTACAAGATCTCCATACTACAGTAAATTTTTTAATGGTGGGAACTATCTCCCTGATTCATGAGAGCAAGTTGAGTGCAGTGTGCAATAGATAGTTGTTGAGATGACCACACACTAAGGTAACCCTGAGGAGTCACACCCTCATGTCATCCCTTTTCTTTAGTGAGAGCAGAACCTGTGACCTGCTTCTAACCAGTAGAATACAGCAAAGGTGATGAGGTGTCCCTCCTCCGATGAAGCTACCTCATATTAGACTCTGTCTTAGTAGACAGAAGGAGAAAGATTCCCCTGCTGATTGTGAGAAAGCAAACCACTATGTTGTGGAGATAACATTTTCTGATTTTTATTTCTTATGGAGAGGGCCTCATGGAAGGGAACTGTGGGTGGCCTCCAGGTGGCCTTCAGTAACACAACCACGAGGAAGTGAGTTCTGCCAACACAGATTCTGCCCCAGATGAGATGAGAATGTAGCCCCACTAACCTCTTGATTGGAGCCTCATGAGACTGAGCAAAGGACTTGCTAACCTGTGCCTGGAGTCCTGAATTCTGGCCATGGAAGGTGTGATGTGCTGCGTGTGGTAGTTTGCTTGGGATTCTGTAACAAAGCATCACAAACGGGACAGCAAAACGTGTCTCCCCATTCCAGAGGCAGAAAGTCTAAGATCAAGTGCTGGCAGGGCTGGTTGCAACTGAGGCTGTGTGGGAGAATGCATTCCATGCCCCTCCCCCTACTTTTCGTGGTTTGCCAGAATTTCAACATACGAATTTTGAGGGAATACGCAGCAATCCATAAAAATGCGTTTGTATCATTTTAAGCCATTGCGTTTGTAGTAACCTGTTACGCTGTGATAGATTCCTAAAACAATTGTAATAAGAAAGTGAAATACCAGTAAGAGTATGAAGAAATATTAATTCTTCTCCAGTAGCAACCCTCTCACTTCAAAACAATTGTGGGAATAGTTCAGTTCAGTATTGATTCTAATTGAGGTGAAACATCATCTAAGGATATGATGTATTAATATACTCAGTTATTTTATGAGAATTAGAAGCCGTTTTGCTATTAATATATGAATTATTAAGAAATTATTTTGGGAAGTTAGCGAGAGTAAAAGTTCTCCGTGGAATTTTCCTTTAATAAAAAGCAGCCCCAAATCATTTCTTCTCTAACAAAAAGCAGTCTTAAAGGTCAGGCTGCAAGCATAGATATACGTATGTAAATACATGCTGCTAAGAGTCAAGTCCATCCAACATGGCGGTTCCTGCTCCCTTTTTCTTGTCACCACATGTGCGGGTGTCATGGTGGCCGCCAGGTAGAAGCTGCATTTGCGACCGGGTGCGGTGGCTCACGCATGTAATCCCAGCATTTTGGGAGGCCGAGGTGGACTGATCAGCTGAGGTCAGGAGTTCGAGACTGGCTTGGTCAACATAGTGAAGCCCTGTCTCTACTAATAATACAAAAATTAGCTGAGTAGTGCACACCTGTAATTCCAGCTACGCCGGAGGCTTGGGCAGGAGAATCACTTGACTCCGGGAGGCGGAGGTTGCAGTTAGCTGAGATTGCACCATTGCACTGTAGCCTGGGCGACGAGTGAAACTCCCTCTCAAAAAAGAAGAAGAAGTTGCATTTGCATAATAAAAGACTGGGGTGGGAGGGCTGGTCTTTTCCTAGGGTGAGAGGACTAGTCTTTTCCTAGGCTATGTAAATGACATACCTGATCAGACCAATCCCCTGGACCCTATGTAAATCAATCACTGCCTCCTCAAGCCTATGTACAAAATTGATTGCATTCGGTCCCAAACCAGAGACCCTCTCTTGGGCGAACAGCTTTCCCAGCATGAGGAAGCTTTTTCTCTTTCTCTTCTTTTTGGTCTATTAAACTTTATTCCTCTAAACCTACTCCTCGTGTGTGTCCGTGTCCTGAATTTTTTCTCGGTATGAGATAAAGAACCAGGGCATATACCCCAGACAACGGAGATGTTTCATATGCAATATGAATGCACTCATTCTCAAAGCATCCCGCAAATTCATTGTCAGTTTTGTAAATTTGCTCTCAGTTATTTGTACTTTTTCCCTTTTTGCAAGCAAATAAGAGGTGTTGAAAGTGTTGAAAATGAAAATCAGATATATTTTTGCCAATTTAAAAAATCAATTTTGACGTATTTTTAATCTATGGAGTGCAGCATTGGGATACTAGTGTTCCACAGTTGCATAGTTTTGATCAGTTCATGGAAAGACACATGATTGCCTGAGCTACTATCGCTCAGTCTCCCAAACTTGACCTTGTTTATTCACCATGGACTGTCAATCCACTCCAATAAACTGCAATATTCAGACACATTCCTAAAGCAACCTGTTGTCTTCAGAATTTTCTAATTTTATTAAAGCATTTACTGGGCACATGCCACAAGCAGGTGCTGAGGATTAACTGGTAGGTAGGACAAGGCCCTTCTCTTCTGCTCTTCTCAGAGAATAAGAGGAGTGAGACCCATTGTATCCAGAGAGTGTTGAGAGAGTACAATGAGTTTACATCCGACTTGCTCTTGGCAGTTGAGAAAGGCTTCCTGGAGAAGGCTGACATGACATCTATGGCATTTGTCAGTCAAGTGAGACCAAATGAAGTTGGAGCAGGATAACTGGCTGTGGATTGTGCATTAGGGAGAAATGAGACTGCAGAGGCAAGAAGGTGCTACATAGGGAAGGACCTTGTTTCATTCACTAAGAATCTAGGTCACCATTCACAAAGCAAAGGCAAGAGCAGGGTTGGGGTGGGGGCAACCAAGGCTGCCCTGAATGGGAAGATTCTCACACACACACACACACACACACACACACCATTATGCCCCTTGAACACGAGTTATCTGGCTGCATCTTCATCCACATCTATTGCTGTCTTCAAAACCCTATCTGCTATCGCCCCCATGTCATACATAGACCAGAAATTTAAGCTGAGCTAAATTTAAGTCATTTCCTTTTACTTTCCACCCTCCCTCCATCCATTCATTCAGTTAACAAATAATGACTCTATTATTTGCAAGTTGCATAAGCCAGAAATCTAGGAGTTAACCTTCTTCTGTTTTCCTCGTTCTGTGCTGTGGCGTTATGACTTTTGAGTCTGACTGTCTGGGTTTAAACCCTGTCTCTTCTGTTGAAAAGCTGTAGGACTTTGTACAAGATAATATAATCTGGATTTAAACCCTGTCTCTTCCGTTGAAAAGCTGTAGGACTTCGTATGAGATAATATAATCTTTCTGTGCCTTAATTTCCTCAGGTTAACAATAGGGAAGATAATATTGAGTATGGGTTATTGTAAAGTTTCAAATAAATAACTCATGTAAAGCCTGAGAACAGAGCTTCAACACATGTATGTATATATACACATACACATGGATATATATGTATGCATATGTATATATTTATATAAGATAAATATCCATAGGGATAAAATCAAAGCATCTACTATACTAACATTAAATTTAAATGTAATGTTGTTTGCTTAACAGCCAAACATTCAGCAATCAAGGACACTCTGCTTCTTTGGCAGTATCTAGGAATAAATAATGAAGTGAATTAAAAGAAATGATGTCAGAACTACAACATTTTAGCTGTCACATTACAAGAAAGCTGCCACATCACTGCAGTCTTGTGGGTTGTTTCTGTTCAGGTGTACTCATCTCTGTATACCTGTGATTTTATATATACGATTCCTCGCTTTGGGGTTCTATTTATACGACCTTGAACAATCTATTGGTGCTTTAAAGTAAATAAATTCTAAAGCTTTATCTTTCTACAAAATAATGAAAGACCATAGATGATGAGAGTTTATCTGCAGAACCTTTTCTCTACATTTTTCCTTTTTATATGAGAATTGGCAAGAAAGATATTTGGCTTAGCTGGAGATGCTGCATTGTAGTGGGGAGAATACTTGCAACCTATTGAAAATCAGGAACCATGGCTTATCCATTTTTATTTTCTCTACAGTGCCTAGCCTAATACCTTAATTCAGTAAGAACTCCATAAATATTTATTGACAAAAGCTGTGTGCTCTTCAGAAATAGAAAGACTGAGTTTCATTTTGTGATTGAAGTTTACTTTCTTTAGTTGTATTCTTCTTAAAAATTTCTGTGTATTTTTTTTTTTTTTTTTTACCCAGAACTGCGAATATTTATGGGTTATTAATTATCAGTAAAGTACTAAGTTGAGGTAACAGCATAACAGTAGGGGAAAATAAGCACCTGTGGGTCCCTTAGTATAATGTACAGCTTTATGTAGAATGTTTTGACTTCATCATTATAAAAGTAGTAATAGGTCGGGCGCGGTGGCTCATGCCTATAATCCCAGCACTTTGGGAGGCCGAGGCATGAGCCACTGCACTTGGCCTCCAGAAATTTTTTATCCAATTATGGTAATATACAACAATATGATAATTAACTTATAAACCTTATAAGAAGGCTTGGATTTTCTTCAGTGAACTGTGTTTGGATTTTATAAATACTTTTTTAATTGAAAACAAGGACAAAAGAAAACAAAAGGTAGAAGTACCAATCAAAAAAGAAAACAAGTAACAATCATAACCAGTTTTCTAGACATGTCACTGTTGTCATTTTGGGATATTTTCATTTTAGTTTATTTCTGGTATGTTTTAATATCAGTGAGTTCATATGTATAAGTTTTATCTTATTTTGTTTAGTGTTATAGCATTTGCAGTTTGTTGTGTCATTTTAAAAATCATCCTACATTTCATATTCATGTTTGCTTGATAATCTTTCATGTCATATCCCTCTTGAATTTAATTTATGTATGATAAGGTGAAGATGTAAGTTGTTTTCACTTTCTCTTCTTTTAGGAATAACTTGCTAGTTGCCCAGAACAAAAGTACTCTCTCTCTATTTTCCAGTTTGTGCTGCCTAATATAATGTGTTAAATTTGATTGCATGGTAAGATGCTCTGGGGTTGTTATCCTGCTTTATTTCTTCAGTCATTTTTCCATCAATATTAAGAATTTTTATTTTTGAACTTCATGTATAATAGTTTTACTATCTGGGAATGTTGATTCCTATATCATTCTTTTTCATTTTCAAAATATCTTAGTTTCCAGACCATCTGTTTTCATATGAAATTTCAGAGAGTGTATTAGGCAGTTTTTGCATTGCTATAAAAAATACCCAAGACTGGGTAATTTATAAATAAAAGCAGTTGAATGGGCTCACAGTTCTATAGGCCATACTGAAAGTCTGGTGCCAGTATCTGCTCAGCTTCTAGAGAGGCCTCAGGAAGCTTTCACTCATGGCCAAGGCAAAGGGGAGCAGGAGACAGGGCACGTGATGTGATCGGGAGCAAGAGAGTAGGGGGAGGTCCCACGCACTTGTAAACAACAGATCTCCGAGAACTCACTCACTATGGCAAGAACAGCACAAAGACATGAGGGAGCCGCTCCCACATCCAGATACCTCCCACCAGGCTCCACCAACACTGGTGCTTACATCTCAACAGGAGGTTTGAGGGGGACATGCATACTATATCAGAGACCACTTTTTAAAGTTCCATATTTATTTGCAACAAGTTTTTCATGTTATTCTCATATCTTTTTGATTGTGATGAAAACACATAACATAAAACTTACCATTTTAACCACTTTGAGGGCACAGTACAGACGTGCAACAGGGGGCATCTTAAAAAACAAATCCCTAGTGGGTATCATGTGTGCCTGAGACACTTTGAGGAGTTGCCAAATTTCAAGCATTCCACCCAGGACTTTTCTGCTTCTTTCTTCATTGTGCCAAGTCCTTCGTGAATAAAAGACGCTGTGCAATCCATGCCCTTACTAAGATTCAACATCACTCTCCCTGGGGCTCCTCCAGAGGCTCTGCAGACTGCTCTGCATCCCACTTGCTGCTGCAAAACAGAGATTCAGTGACATGCAAAAGCAAGTATCTGAGACTGTGGTCACCCAGCAAAAAGCAACGGACTAAATGAGTCTCTCTCACTCTCGCTCTCTGCTCTTTCTTCTTGGCACTCTTGCCCTCTCTGACCATTAAAGAAATGATCTAGATGAGATTGTGACATCCCATCTCACATGATGCTATTGTGGTTACTTCTTTCTCCACAGACTGTAGGAGTAGAGGACAGTTCAGAGAAGTGACACAAGAATCTCAAAAGAAACGCTCAGCTCCATACAACTATCCTGATGAGAAAGATATGGAGTTAAGTCATCTAAGAAGTAGGTATGTATAGAAATATCTCATTTCTTTAGGCAACTTACTATAGATTTGCTTCAAACCTACAATTTTTTTTAATCTTTTTTAATAGAGACCACAGTTAACTTATTAACATATAAGATGAACCACATGAAAAGGAGCAAACACAGAATGAGTTCTGTAATGTGTTTGGGTTCCATTTCACTCTGCAGTAGCCCAGCCAGAGCGTATTTGACAATGAATTTTCTCAATAAAGTTTAGAAAACTACATCGCATGATGCTAGTTTTGACCCCTTAAATGACATTATGGGTTGATATTTTTCAGATTCTTTTTGAAAATGTGAAATAGCATATTGTTTGTGAGAAAGGTAATAGTATCTATTTAAGTTAATTCATGTTAAGTTGATTTGAATTCATGAATAGTACATGGCAAGCAAGGCTTGATTTGTGACCAAGATGGAATATTTTTGAATTCTTAGAAAATTGAGAAATGCCAATCTTATTCCTTTGAAATCCTTTAGGACTTCTTTTATGTAGCTTGTATATTAGCTTGATACAAAGTGTTGCTTTAAAAAGTTTCCCCCTACTATTGACTTGGAAGCTTCTGAAAGCAGAAACATTACCTTGTGCATAGATATGTCCAGTAACTCCTTTTCATTGAATAAGGAGTCAGCACCTACTTGTGAAATTAAGTTACCAAAATAAACATTGCAATTCACAGCTCCATAGGCCATGCAGATTCTTTCAAGGAACCATATATCCTATTTTTGTTGTCCATAGCTGCCTCCTAAGTGGTATAATTCAGCCAAATTCAAAATCCATTTTTGACATCCATTTCTTCAATTACAGCTATAAACTTGAACAATATATGGGCCCTGTACTCTAAGATTGAGGAGAGGAGATAGTGTTGTTGGACAGGAAGTGTGAAGGCTTTAGAGTCAGGCACATGGATTCAAATCCTATTTCTACCGCTTCATAACTATGCATGTTATATAAAATTTCCAAATCTCCGTTTTCTCAGCTGTAAAATGGGCATGTAATACCTACTTTTCAAGATTATTGTTTTAACTTGAGGATACAAGTTTTTGTGTTTCATTTTTTGCAAAAACCTTCCTACCTGGGCTCCTTGCCTCTCTTCCATCCTTCCAAATTGTCTAAAATGTAAATCTGATCATTCTTTAAATTACCCACCACTCTCTATGGATGGAAAATAGACTGTGTACTGGTTAAGAGCAAGGCCCTTTTTTTTGAATCCTAATCTGCATCCCAGCTGTGCAGTTTAACAGCTCTGTATAGTGTGGACATGTTAAGAACTTTCTAAGCTGCAGTATTCTCACCGGAAACACAGGCTAGTTAAAGTGTCTTATAGAACTGGGCAGTTAAGTGACACAAAGTGCACGCTAGCACTTCAACTCCTGCCTGCGCAGAGCAGGCACTAACTACGTGGACCTGACATGGGATTCTCTTTATACAGCTTCCCATACTCATTACTGCTCTGCTCCCAGGTAGAAGGCATTGCCTTCTTATTTATTTATGCATTCATGTTTGTTTAAGACTACCGGGGATTTTATTCTTCGAATTATGCGCTTTTCAGAGATTTCTAAATTTTTTTTTTCCCCAATCAGAAATCAACAATGTGAAGTAATTTTTGAGATAAAAGAATCATTTTTCCTGATTAATTTAAGTGTTTTTTTTTGTTTTTGTTCTGCACTTCTGCTTTAACATATTTTTCTAAAATAACATGTGCTACCTTTACTATGGAAAAAACCTATTTGTAAATGAAATAACAAACTAAAAATATAAATAATTATGTTAAACATTTATTCTTATGAATATAGGTCATCCCTCCCCCATTTTTTAATTGAGTACTGATGACTTTTCTTTTACACTTTACTGCATTTTGCAAGTCTTCTTAAATAGCATACACTATTTTTTATGGGTAAAACTTTATTTTTTATATATTTTATTTTACTTTATTAATTTTATTTTATTGTGATAAGAACAACATGAGATCATACCTCTTAACACATTTGTCAGTGTACAATACAGTATTGTTCATCTGTCCATTGGTGGACACTTATATTGTTTCTATATTGTTCCAATTATGAATAACGTTGCAGGTAACATGGGAGTGCGGACATCTCTTTGATATCCTCATTTCAATTATTTTGGCTGTATACCCAGGAGTGGGATTGCTAGATGAAATGGTAGTTCCATGTTGCTTTTTGAGGAGTCTCCATACTGTTTTCCACAGTGGCTACACCATCCCACATTTCCACCAACATTGTATAATCCTCACTAACGCTTGTTATCTTTTGTTTTTTGGTAATAGTCATCCTAACAGGTGTGAGGTGCTATGTCATTGTAGTTCTAGAGGACATTATGCTAAGTGAAATTAGGCAGTCACAAAAGGAAGATATTGCATGATTCTATTTGTATGAGGTATCTAAAAGAGTTGGACTCAGAGTGGCAGAGAATAGAATGCTGGTGGTCAGGGGCTAGGAGGAGGAAGAAATGGAGAATTGTTGCTCAATGAGTAAAGAGTTTTACTTATGCAAGACAAATAAGTTCTGGAGATTCGCTGTACAACCTAGTACCCCTAGTTAATAAATGGTACTGTACACTTTCAAATAGTTTGAGAAGATAGATCTCATATTAAATATCATCATAAGAACAAACAAAAACCAAAACAAACCACATGCACACATGAAAAAAAATAAGTTAATTTTTGGAGGTGGTGAGTATATTTATATTGAGTACTTTGTAGTATCACAGGTATATATGCACATGTCCAAACTCATCAAAATGTATACATTAAATATGTGTGTTTTTGTGTGTATCAGTTGTACATCAGTAAAGCTTAAAATGTAGTATTGTTGCCTATAAATAAGAGGTTATACCTCTTATTTGTCTTCCTAGTGCAGATGCTATATGTCTTGCTTCTTTGCCAACTGTTCTTTTTGAAAGAATGTGAGGAGCCTAACGGCAGCACCCTCACATCCTGTACCCATCTACCTGAGCAGAATGCCTGATGCATGGCCCATATCCACACATACTTGTTAAATTGTGAATACTCTCCTACTCCACAACATCTGGGCTCACCAACATCAGCCACTTTCCTGTGTGCCCACATGTGGTCTTTAGACTGTTGGTTGTATCTTCATACAGTCATTCAGGCTTTTTCAGGATTAAATACCTTTGATTAGACATTGAAGATTTACAGAAGAGAGCATTGTGAAAGTAAAATGTCCAACCATTTGCATCAATATTATCCCTAACAACACTTGTACATTTAAACCTTTTAACACAGTACTGTATAGGAGCTAGCATGTGGTCAGTACTGATTCATGGTGCCTCTAGCTCACAGTGTCTCAGAGGACATGGAGTTATCCAGTGACTAAACTACTGCTGTTGGTAACTTTTGTTGTTTTTCTGTGTTTCCCTTTTTAAAATTCCCTGATTGATGTAAACACTATACTATGTCTCTGATTTATAACTTGTTTTATAAGCTCATAGAATGTACTGTTTCTGGCAAGCCATTTTCTTAGTAAACAATGGAAGACACATTTCAAATAGAGTAAAACAGAACAATTTGAAAGTTATAATGGTTTCTTCACAAGGAGCAACTTTTTACAAAATTTGGGAAAAAATTGAGAACTTGAAACACAGATATCATACCCAATAAATCAAATCTGTCTAAAAATATTTTTAGCAATACATCATAATTGTAAATAGAAAGAAATTTCATTTCTATTTCCCAAACTGGTTTTTTGCTTCTGTTTCTTGATAATTTCAGTAAACTCTAAGAAACATATCTTAAATTCAACCCATGATTTCCTTATATCCTTTTATTATCAACAAGACTGAGCTATTTTGCATCAGGTTAAATGTTAGATTTTCATCACTCATAGTATCTTTATCTTATTTTAGTTCTTGCCATGAATTTATAATAGAGAAAGCAACTTTCCTACCTGGCTACTGGATAACATGTTATATTAAATTTGTCACTGCTTTTTCACTGTTTAAGGTCAAATGAGGAATTCATTAGCAAAAGACATACTTTAAGATCGAAATAATATATCAAATATATATGTAATACAATATGACATTCCCTTTATGTCATAAGAAATACTTTCTTATCATTTTAGATAAATCACATGAACCAGATGTGACACTCTGGATTATCATCTTATCTGCCATTTAATTTTAATTTTGAATCCCATTCATATCATTTTCCTTTTAAGATCACACAGAACACCAGTCACAATGCCTTGTACCTGCCAAATGACCAAAGAAGATTTGATGGTATTTTAAAATTCTCACACAATTTTATTTTTCAGCATTTTATTTGCTTCTTGTTATAAACAGGCAACAAGATAAAATATATGTGGGTGAAGATGCAAGAAATGTGACGGTTCTGGAAAAAACAAAGTTCTCCCAAGATTTCAGCACGTTTGCAGCAGAAATTCAGGAAACCATCACGGCACTCAGAGAACGGGTTAGTTTTCTCCTCAGATAACATGTCCTTATTGTATGCATTGGAACAACTAAACATAAAAGATCTGTCCAGTAACTCTCCACAAATACAGCACAGTATCAGAATAATAAAAACCTATATAGGGAGTTGTATTGCTTTCTTTGCTTGCTTTTACTTTTGCTTTTTTAAAGACACAGTCTTGTTCTGTTGCCCCGGCTGGAATGCAGTGGCACAATCCTGGCTCACTGGAGCCTCTACCTCTTGGGTTCAAGTGATTCTCGTGCCTCAGCCTCCCGAGTAGCTAGGATTACAGGCGCCCATCACAACACCCAGCTAATTTTTGTATTTTTAGTGGAAATGGGGTTTGGCCATGTTGGCCAGGCTGGTCTTGAACACCTGGACTCAAGTGATTTGCCCATCTTGGCCTCCCAAAGTACTGGGATTATGGGTGTGAGTCACTGCGCCAGCAGGGAGTAGTATTGTAATAAGAATTGAGTTAGGGAAGGAGGGCTTGGGGAAACTCACACTACAAAGAGGCAGAGAGCCTTATCCTTTCTACCTAATGCTCAGGGCTCTGACTGGCATGAATTTGGTCAGCACCAGCTCCGCTTGCTGCTTCCAAGTGCCTCACCAGCACTTGTCTGAATAACTGTGAACTTGATGCCTGCTTCATCTGCACAGATGGATATAATTGTTAACAGCACGATGTATATTTTTCTTATCAATTTTTCTTGGAGTAGAGTCAAAGAAGCTTCTTAGGAATTACTGTTTTCTCTGGCTTTCTTTTTCTGACAAAGCTGTGGAAAACAACATTCCCACAACCCGCTCTACTTTTCCTTATTTTGTCAGTTGTTCTGGCTCATGCCTTATTTCATTTTTCCTAAAACTTAAGGATGAATCAACAAGAAGGAAAAGACTTGTATTAGAAATAGCAATGTAGATGTTTTTATTCAAAAATATACGTCTGATTTCTTTCAAGATGCCAAGCCGTCTGCTTCTTAGATAGTAATGTCACTGTGAGGTATATGCTTTTCTTCATAGCATCAAAGCCTTGAAAGCAGAAAACACTGTAGGAGGATGGACTGAGCCCGGGGTCTGCCATCAGGAAGTTCTGTCCTCACTATTGGCCTGACGCAGTCAATTTATTTAATCATTCAGAACAGGTATCCTCATCTGACCTTCAGGGCTATTGTGAGGATCCAAAGAGATTCTAGAACAGAAGGACTTTGTGAACTACAAGCCCCTTAAAATATGATTGCTTCTTTTGGATGTGAGCACGTCTAGTCCTAGGTGAAGGGGTGTGATTACCAGGTGCGTATGCTTCCCTGAGAGGCTCCCACTGGGAGGCTAAGCTGCCTGCAGCTGCGGTCCATATCAGTGCCTTCACTTGACCAGAAATACCGACCATTGAAATCACTTGTCCAATCTGAATCTTTTTTTCCTTTTTTGTTTTTTGAGATGGAGTCTCGCTCTGTCACCCAGGCTAGAGTGCAATGGCATGATCTTGGCTCACTGCAACCTACTTCTGCCTCCCAGGTTCAAGTGATTCTCCTGTATTAGCCTCCTGAGTAGCTGGAATTACAGGTGCCCACTACTGCGACCGGGTAATTTTTGTATTTTTAGTAGAGATGGGGTTTTGCCATGTTGGCCAGGCTGGTTTTGAACTTCTGACCTCAGGTGATCTACCCACCTTGGCCTCCCAAAATGCTGGGATTACAGGCATGAGCCACCGTGCCTGGCCATCCAATCTGCATCTTTTGTTTGTTTGTTTGTTTGTTCTTTTATTTTTTAGATGGAGTCTCACTCTGTTGCCCAGGCTGGAGTGCAGTGGTGAAATCCCAGCTCACTGCAACTTCTGCCTCCCGGATTCAAGCGATTCTCCTGCCTCAGCCTCCCGAGTAGCTGGGACTACAGGCACCCACCACCATGCCCAGCTCATTTTGTATTTTTAGTAGAGATGGTGTTTCACCATGTTGGCCAGGCTGGTCTCAAACTCCTGACTTCAGGTGATCCACCTGCCTCAGCCTCCCAAAGTGCTGGGATTACAGGCATGAGCCACTGTGCTTGGCCCAATCTGAGTCCTATAAAAATCTGAAAGCCATGAGGCATTGCTTCTAGGTTACCCTTAAGATAGATAGCATGAAATGGTTGGGGTGACTGAGAACTCTGGACGTCACAGAGTCTGCAAACCCTGTTTCATGCCAGTGAGTTAATGTGTGTCAGAGAAGAGAAGTTATAAGAGCAAAGAAAAGTCCTCAGCACTGGGCTAAAGAAGGTGGGCCCGAACAATTTAAACATTAACTCATATATCACTCAACAAACTATTTTTTCATAAATTTAATTTATGGATTTATAGACACAGGTAGATTCCACGAGCAACATTTCAGTTCAATTTCAATTTCATTACATATTGATGGTGATAATTGTGTATCTGATGTGTGCAGTAGTGATTAAAAACATCCCAGAGATGTATGTTTTTAAACATATCCCAAGACTGCAGTAGTTGTCCCTTCTAGGTGTTTAGTAGCATTCTTAGTACTTATCTCTAAATGTATCAAAGTGGAGTGTTTTTGCCTGTTTAATCGTCTGTCTCTTTCATTCCATTGTTAATTTCTTAATAGTTGAGACTATTTCACAGGGGTATCTTCAGAGCCTGGTATAAAGTCCGTGTTTAAAAATAACCAGTTTCTTTGTGTTGGAGCATGAAAAGTTAGCTCTAGATCTCTCCATAATCTAAGGTGTATGACAGGCTGGGCAAGGTTCCATGAGAGAACTAGAAGGTCCTGTGATCTCTTATAGAGGTCAGTGACTTACTCAAGCTATGACCAGGCTATAGAGGTGGAAAGAAGTTGCAGCAGTGCCCAGTGCCTCATGTACATTGAGTGACATGTAGCAAATGCCTGACTGATAGGATTTAAACAATAAATAAACATGACATAACACCAGCAATAAGGAATATTGACCGAAGCCAGAAATCAGCCCAGGTCATCTAAAGGGGATTGAGAAAAATAAAGAACCCAGGATAGACAGCAATGATAAACTGCAGATTTCCTGGGTGACTGTCAGGTGCAACTAGAGTGGGGAGCACTCAAAGATAGATGGGGAGGATGAAGACAGACAGACTTTTGTGAGGGCAAACGGTCTTTTGGGATGCGAGAAGCCCTGAGTATTTGTGAAATTAGTACTTACTACTGATCTGTCACTTACTATACTGAGACATACATTTTTAATGGCCCACATTGAAAGGTAGGTTGTAACAGTGAGCCTGTTAGCTGGAGAAGGACATTTCTGATTGTCCAATGTATGCCACTTTGTGGTTTTTCTATTACTCACCAGTGTGGATGCAGTAAGTCCTGTGAAAAGTTTGCTCTTTACAAAAACCCTTTGTTTTATGAAAAATGAGCATAGAGATAAAGGGCATGTATATTTCTGGAAGTGAAATTAGACAGCAAAGAAATAGATTAAACAGAATCTAGAATGTTTAAGAGAATCTGTATCCCATAATGGGCCTCATCATGGGAGATTACTAATGTTCTTGAGACTCATCCCTTAGATGCGAGGGGATTCCAAACCTCAGCCAAAGATTTCTAACCTTTACTTCCTAACTCTAGGTGACATTACATTTATGGGCTGCAACATAAGGTCAGTCTTGACATTTCACACTGTTGAAGTTTTACCTTTGTTAAGTAACTTTGGAATGTCTAGGAATGATACTTTTTGGTCTTGATTTATTAACCATGATGGCATCAAGCTAACAAAAGTGGTCTGCAAATTTCCATGACATGTTATAGCTCTTGTGTAAGTAGTTGGGTCCAGTAAATTATATTTGCCCTTTTTATTTGATTCTGATTATTGTGAGAATAACACATAATTACACGCAGAACATTTTATTATTTCTATTTAAGATTGTATCTAGTTTACCTGACTGTGGAGGGGGCATGGATGTGTGTGTGTGTGTGTGAGTGTGTGTGTGTGTGGGGGGTATATAATGAACAATGGGATGAGATATAAGAATTTACACATTTAATTATTATCAAAATGTTAGTGAGGTCTTCACAGATATTACAAAACTGTGTGCATGCATGTGCTGGAGGTACTACAAATAGAAAAGGTTTTAATAAGAGAAATCAGAGATTCTCACAGCTGTTGGAGCAGTGAGAACAAAGGTCATGGAAACAGCTACTGGAGGGAGCTCACCAGGAAGCCATAGCACATCTCAGTCATTTGTGCAGGATCCCCAAACCCAACCCTTCTTTATGCATCTGCTGACAACTGCACTTAGGATACTAACTAAGGGCGTCTGCTTCGAAATCTTATATCAGTGCCTCTCATTGGTAGACTCTAACCCAAAACCACAAAAGGAAAGAGATCCAGGAAGGATTTTCTGTTTCTGAGATTGGTGGAAAAGGGTGTGGATGATGACAAGTTGACAGTAGACTAACTAGAGACCATAGTTAAGGAAGATTATTTAGTTCACTGTGACTTGGTAATCAGTTAGGTATTGGAAAGATGGTACATGAGGTCGGAAAAATACTTTGTGGTCACAAAGACAGAATTCCGTTCTGAATGCCAATTACATAAATAAACAAACTGATATAAATAGAGATATGGAGATCACTATGTTGGCCTCTATAATTTGTTAACCTAAAATTAATTAGGCCTGGGAAAAAAACGCATACATTAGAACTATTCCAGAAAACCCAGCCTCCTCACTTTATTAAACAAGTAAAGGTAGATGGTTGAAAGGAAGGAATAAAAGATACTCCAGAGGCTTTTTAAAATTAGAACCAGGTAATGTTATTACTAAATAACAATTATAGAAGGTGAAACAGTTAAGGTTAAATAGGTTATGACATATGTAAGGAATAGAGTGATGTTCAGTGTGGCTGGAGATTAGCTTATCAAGATTGTCAAAACAACGTACAAGGTGCCTGGTGAGGCAGAAAGTGTCTAGATGAGAAGATCTAATAAACTCATATTAGATTTTCTTGTGGACTCTAAGTATATGAGGAAGGAATATATATTTTCTCTTCTGAGTGGGTAGGAATTCCAGGAATCTATCCATCTCTTCTAGGTTTTCTAGTTTATATGTGTATAGGTGTTCATAGTAGCCTTGAATGGTCTTTTGTATTCCAGTGGTGTCAGTTGTAATATTTCCTATGTCATATCTCAGTGAGGTTATTTGGATTTTCTCTCTTCTTTTCTTGGTTAATCTTGCTAATGGTCTATCAATTTTATTTATCTTTTCAAAGAACCAGCTTTTTGTTTCACGTATCTTTCGTACTTTTTTTGGCTTCAATTTAGTTCTGCTCTGATCTTGGTAATTTCCTTCCTTCTGCTGGGTTTGGGTTTGGTTTGTTCTTGTTTCTCTAGTTCCTTGAGGTGTGATCTTAAATTGTCTGTGCTCTTTCAGACTTTTTGATGTAGGCATTTAGGGCTACAAACTTTCCTCTTAGCACCACCTTAGCTGTATCCCAGAGAATTTGATATGTTGTGTCATTTTTGTCATTCAGTTTGAAGAAGTTTTTAATTTCCACCTTGATTTTGCTTTTGACTCAATGCTCATTCAAGAGCAGGTTATTTATTTTCCATGTATTTGCATTGTTTTGAAGGTTCCTTTTGGAGTTGATTTCCAGTTTTATTCCACTGTGGTCTGAGAGAATGCTTGATATAATTTCAATTTTCTTAAATTTATTGAGGCTCATTTTATGGCCTATCATATGGTCTATCTTGGAGAAAGTTCCATGGGCTGTTGAATAGAATGTGTATTCTATGGTTGCTGAATGGAGTGTTCTGTATATATCTGTTAGGTCCATTTGTTACAAGGTATAGTTTAGATCCATTGTTTCCTTGTTGACTTTCTGTCTTGATGACCTGTCTGGTGCTGTCAGTGGAGTATTGAAGTCCCCCGCTATTAATGTGTTTCTGTCTATCTCATTTCTTAGGTCTACTAGTAATTGTTTTATAAATTTGGGACCTCCAGTGTTAGATGCATATATGTTTAGGATTGTGATACTGTCCTGTTGGACAAGGCCTTTTACCATTATATAATGTCCCTCTTTGACTCTTTTAACTACTGTTGCTTTAAAGTTTGTTTTGTCTGATATAAGAATAGTTAACCCTGCTCACTTTTGGTGTCCATGTTCATAACATGCTTTTTTCCACCCCTTTACTTTAAGTTTATGTGAGTCTTTATGTGTTAGGTGAGTTTCCTGAAGGCAGCAGATAGTTGGTTGGTGAGTTCTTATCCATTCTGCAGTTCTGTATCTTTTAAGTGGAGCATTGAGGACATTTACTTCCAATCTTAGTATTGAAATGTGAGGTGCTCTTGCATTCGTTGTGCTCTTTGTTGCCTGTATACATTTTTGTTTTTGCTTTTTAACTTGTATTTTTGTTTTATTGGTCCTATGTGCTTTATGCTTTAAAGAGATTCTGTTTTGATGTGTTTCCAGGATTTGTTTCAAGATTTTGAGCTCCTCTTAGCAGTTCTTACAATGGTGGCTTGGTAATGGCAAATTCTCTCAGCATTTGTTTGTCTGAAAATGACTGTCTCTTTCCTTCATATATGATGCTTAGTTTCACTGGCTACAAAATTCTTGGCTGAAAATTGTTTTGTTTGAGGAGGTTGAAGATAGGGCCCCAATCCCTTCTAGCTTGTAGGGTTTCTGCTGAGAAATTTGCTGTTAATCTGATAGGTTTTTCTTTACAGGTTACCTGGTGCTTCTGTCTCACAGCTCCTAAGATTCTTTCCTTCGTCTTAACTTTGGATAACTTGGTGACAATGTGCCTAGCTGAAGATCTTTTTGCAATGAATTTCCCAGGTGTTCTTTGTACTTCTTGTATTTGCACATCTAGTTGCACATCTAGGTCTCTGGCAAGGCTGGGGAAGTTTTCCTTGATGATTCCCCCAAATATGTTTTCCAAGCTTTTAGAATTGTCTTCTTCCTCGGGAGCACCGATTATTCTTAATTTGGTCGTTTCACATAACCCCAGACTTCTCGGAGGCTTTGTTCATATTTTCTTATTCTTTTTTCTTTGTCTTTGTTGGATTGGGTTAGTTCAACGACCTTGTCTTCGAGCCCTGAATTTTTTTCTTCTACTTGTTCAATTCTATTTCAGACTTTGCAGAGCATTTTGCATTTCTAAAAGTGTGTCCAAAGTTTCCTGAATTTTTTATTGTTTTTTATTTAAGCACTCTATTTTGTTGAATATTTCTCTCTTCACTTCCATTATCATTTTTTGATACAAGCCCTGGCATTGGACTTCACCTTTCTTTGGTCCCTCTCTGATTAGCTTAGTAACTAACCTCTTGAATTCTTTTTCAGGTAAGTCAGAGATTTCTTCTTGGTTTGGATCCTTTGCTGGTGAACTAGTGTGATTTTTTGGGTCATTGATGAGCCTTGTGTTTTCATATTACCAGGGTTTTCTGTTCCTTCTCATTTGGGTAGGCTCTGTCAGAGGGAAGGTCTAGGGCTGAAGGCTGTTGTTCAGATTATTTTGTCCCACAGGGTGTTCTCTTGATGTAGTACTCGCCCCCTTTTCCTGTGGTTGTGGCTTCCTGTGAGCTGAACTGCAGTGATTGTTGTCTCTCTTCTGGGTCTAGCCATTCAGTGAGTTTATCGAGCTCCTGGCTGGTCCTGGTGGTTTCTGCACGGAGTCCTGTGATGTGAACTGTCTATGGGTCTGTTAGCCATGGATGCCAGCACCTGTGCTGGTGGAGGTGGCAGAGGGTGAAGTGGACTCCATGAGGGTTCTTAGGTTGGGTGGTTTAATGTTCCATTTTTGTGCTGGTTGACCTCCTGCCAGGAGGTGGTGCTCTGAAGAAAGCACCAGCTGTAGTAGTACAGAGAGGGACTGGGCACTAGAACTACCAAGATTATATGTTTTTTGTCTTCTGCTACCAGGGTAGGTAGAGAGGGACCATCAGGTGGGGGCTGGGCTAGGTGTGTGTGAGCTTAGACTCTCCTTGGACCAGTCTTGCTGTGCTGCTGTGGGGCATAGGGATGAGATTCTGAGGTCACTGCAGTTGTGTACCTAGTACCTAGGAGGATTATAGCTGCCTCTGCTGAGTCATACAGGTTGTCAGGGAAGTGGGGAAAAGCTGGCACTCACAGACTTCACCCAGCTCTCATGCAAACCGAAGGGCCAGTCCCACTCCCACCGTGCCACCTACAACAGCCCTGAGTCTGTTTCCAGGTGGACGGCAGGCTTGAAAACTTGCCAGAGGCTTTCAGGCTTTCTGCCTCCCAACTATGAAAAGAAAAGGGCTTTAGTTCTTCCCTGCCTCTGATGTCTGCTAGCTGGATTTGCACCCTCCCCAGAGTTCTGGCTAGGAGGCTTCTGGCCCCACTCAAATTGTTACAAAGTTCAGCTAGGGAAGTCCTTCTCTCCAGTGGGGTTTTATCCCCTGCTCCTCTGGCCTCTCTCCTGATGGATCCCTGTGGTGTCAGGCAGGAATGGGCTGCTTGGGGATTCAGGGAGCTCTCAGGGTCTCCCTGCTGCCTCCTCCCCCCTGGTATTTCACTTGGCTTGGCTCTAACTCAACTCAGCTTCAGGTAAAGTCAGGAACATCTCCCACAAACAGACCTTCAGCTTGTCCAGTGGAGGTGTGTGTCTGGGAAAGGAGGGTCTCCCTTTCCCACTTCTGCAGTTGGGACACTTACGGTATTTGGGGTGATTCCTGGGTCCTGCAGGAGCAGTCTGCTTCCTTCAGAGGGTCTGTAGATCCTCTCGGGATTGCTGTTTTATTCTTGTAGTTGATCTGGAGCTAAGTTTCACAATGAGAGCTTCTGCAATGCTGCACTATCCGGAGCTGCAATCTAGTCCTGCCTCCTGTCTGCTATGATCTACCGGAAGTCCTTATCCATTGTATTCTGAAAGCAAATAACTTGTTAGGTTTCTCAGGTTCAAAGATAGAGAGGAATTTTCTCTCAGGATCAATCATACTCTAGTCTTACCCATAATTGGTTTAGATGATATTTTAATGAGATTTGGGACTTGGAATGGATTAAGACTTTAGGGGCTATTGCGATGGGGTGAATTGTTTATTTTGCATGTGAGAAAGACATGAATTTTAGGAGTTCAAAGAGTGTAGCATTATGGACTAAATTGTGTCTTTTCCTCAAATTTTCATGTTGAGTTCTAATCCCCAGTACCTCATAATGTGGGTGTAGTTGATAACCATCTGCAAGTCAAGAGAAAGCCCTCAGAAGAAATCAACCACGCTGGCACCTTGATTTTGGACTTTTAGCCTCTAGAACTTTGAGAAAAAAAAATTTCTGTTGTTTAGGCTACCCAGTCTGTGGTATTTTGTTATGACAGCCCTAGCAAACTTGGACACCAATTTTGCAGAAATGAAACAGCCTGTTGAAAATTAATATGGAATTATAAGGGATTCTGAATAGTCACATTTTTAAAAATATTGCCCTGTAGTTCTTAGATTTTGTATTAGTTTTCCATTCTCAGTTTTTTCTTTGCTTTTTAGTTTGCGAAGTTACTATTGACATATCTTCAGGTCAACAGATTCTTTCCCCTGCCACCTTGAATGTGATAGTTAATTTTATGTGTCAAATTCTGGATCGTGGGATGCCCAGCTATCTGGTTAAGCAGTATTTTTCATGTTTCTGTGAGAGTGTTTCTGAAGAGATTAGCATTACAATTGGTGGACTAAGAAAAGCAAGTGCCCCTCCCCAGTGTAGGTGGGCATTCTTCAATTTGTTCAGGGCTTGACTGGAACAAAAAAGTGGAAGAAGGTTGAATTAACTGTGCCTGACTGCTTGAATTGAGACATAAGCCTCTCCTGCCCTGACACTCCTGGTTCTCAGGTCTTCAGACTCAGACTGATCTATACCATTTGTTCTCTGGCTCTCCAGTCTTTGAACTATACCACTGACATTCCTGGGTCTCCAGTTTTCAGACAGAAGATTGTGGCACTTCTTAATCTCTGTAAACATGGATCCAATTCCTTACAGTTAATCTCTTCACATTCACGTCTTACTGGTTTTATTTCCCTGGAGAATCTTGACTAATACATTTAGTCTAATGATGAAACCATCAAAAGCATTCTTCATTTCTGTTATAGTTTTGATTTCTAGCATTTTCTTTTAATTGTTCTTCAGCATTTTTCTCTCTCTACTTACATTACCTATTTTTCCTTGAATGTTGCCTACTTTTTCTATTAGGGCCATGAATGGATTAATCATAGTTAGTTTTATCCCTTCCAGATAATTTCAACATCTGTGTCTCATGTGGGTCTGCTTCCGATGCTTGTTTTGCATCTTAAAACTGTGTTTTTTCCCCTTCTTTGGAGCATGCCTTGTAAATTTTGTTTAAAGCCATACATGATGTCTTGGGTAATAGGAACTGTAGTCATAAGCCTTTTTAGGTTTTTGTATTGAAAAGGCTGAACGTTGTGCTGCGTTTAGTGTTTCCTGTAACTGTAGATGCCATGGCTTTAAATTCCTCCAGTGTCTTTGTTTTTGTTTTTCCTACTGACTTTGGCCTTTCTTATGTATTCTTCCTCAGAGAGAGTCTGTGTCTTTCAGCTGCTTCAGCAGTAATCACTGTTGTTATGCTGGCATCCTGTTGATGTGCTGGTTAGGTGTGGGGATGGGAAATATTATATCATCTTCTGATGAATCCTCAGCTGTCTAGTGGGCTTATGCTCTGAGGCTGTGATTTTCACAAGCATTGCTCCAGTAGTGTGGCTTTTTCTCCACCGCCTACTCCTTTCCCTGGCTGGTGTGCAGGTAATTTATTTCATTGGAGGACAGACCCCTGGTTTTTCTGTTGGCTTTTTCCAGATTAGGTGAGTCAGGAAGGCTGGAGTAGGATGCAGCGGATAAGAATCCCTTTTCCCAGGGGCCGGGCGCGGTGGCTCAAGCCTGTAATCCCAGCACTTTGGGAGGCCGAGGCGGGTGGATCACAAGGTCAGGAGATCGAGACTATCCTGGCTAACATGGTGAAACCCCGTCTCTACTAAAAATACAAAAAACTAGCCGGGCGCGGTAGCGGGCGCCTGTAGTCCCAGCTACTTGGGAGGCTGAGGCGGGAGAATGGTGTGAACCCGGGGGGCGGAGCTTGCAGTGAGCCGAGATCGCGCCACTGCACTCCAGCCTGGGAGACACAGTGAGACTCCGTCTCAAAAAAAAAAAAAAAAAAAAAAAAAAAAAAATGAATCCCTTTTCCCAGTTTGTTTTAGAATTTAGTACTGTACCCTTTCAAGTTCCTTCCCCTTGGTATAGAGGCCTTTTTTATGGAGAAGGCTCTGGGTGTTTTTCACAAAGGATATCTTCCCCTGCCCCTGCCAGGGCCAGGAGGGGATGTTTCCTGGATGTCTTCTATGAGAACCTTGTAAGTTTCCTTCAGTTAAACTTCATGAGTACCTTACCTCACTAAGACAGTAACACCTAGTAGTTTGTCACGCTCACAATTTTTACATTGCCCTGTAGTTCTTAGGTTTTCTGTTAGTTTTTCATTCTCAGTTTTCTCTTTGCATTTTAGTTTGGGAAATTACTACTGACATATCTTCAGGTCAACAGATTCTTTCCCATGCCACTTTGAGTGTGATAGTTAATTTTATGTGTCAATTTCTGGATCGTGGGATGCCCAGCTCTCTGGTTAAATAGTATTTCTGGACGTTTCTGTGAGAGTATTTCTGAAGAGATTAGCATTAGGATTGGTGATTGGTGAACTGAGAAAAGCAGGTGCCTTTCCCCACTGTAGGGGGGCATCCTTCAATTTGTTCAGGGCCTGACTGGAATAAAAAAGTGAAGGAAGCCTCCAGCAACTTCTTAAAATTACCATTTAAGTGTTTGTATTAGTCAGAGTTCTCCAGAGAACTGTAACTAATAGGAAATGTCTGTCTGTCTGTCTGATATGTGTATTCAAAGACATTGGCTCACACCATTATGGAGGCTGGACAGTCCGAAATCTTGGCCTGACAGACTGAATACCCAGGACAGCTGATGGTGCAGATGAAGCAGAAGGCCATCTGCTGGAGAAGTCAGTCTTGCTCTGGGAGACTGCTATTTGTGTTCGATTCAGGCCTTCAACTTACTGGATGAGGCCCACCCACATTAGAAACCAACCTGGATTGCTCTGGTCTGAACTCAGATCACGTAGGACTTTAATTGTTGAACAAAAGAACCCTTGATAGCTGCTGCACCATTAGGATGTCCTGATCCAACATCGAGGTTGTAAACCCTATTGTCGATATGGACTCTAGAATAGGATTGCGCTGTTATCCCTAGGGTAACTTGTTCCGTTGGTCAAGTTATTGGATCAATTATGGATGTTGACTCGCTTTGGCTTGTGTAGCCTTAGCATAGGTTGTTCGGAGGTTTAGTTATGCTCCGAGGTCACCCTGACCAAAATTTTTAATGCAGGTGTAGTAGTTTAAAGTCTGCAGATTTGTATGATTTTGATTGCGTTAGTAAATTAAAGCTCCATAGGGTCTTCTCGTCTTATTATTTTATGCTCGCCTCTTCACGGGCAGGTCAATTTCACTGGTTGAAAGTAAGAGACAGTTGAACCCTCGTGGTGCCATTCATGCGAGTCCCTATTTAAGGAACAAGTGATTATGCTACCTTTGCACGGTCAGGGTACCACGGCCATTAAACATGTGTCACTGGGCAGGCGGTGCCTCTAATACTGGTAATGCTAGAGGTGATGTTTTTGGTAAATAGGCGGGGTTAAGTTTGCCGAGTTCCTTTTACTTTTTTTAACCTTTCCTTAAAAGCATGCCTGTGTTGGGTTAACAGTATGAATAATATTGACTTTGTTTGTATTTATTGATATTAGGCTGTTAAGTATCAGTGAAGTTTTTCAGTCGGATGTAGGCTTATGCAGTGGAGAAAATACTCATGTTAATCCAATGTGATGTGAGGAGTTCAGTAGAATGTTTGAGATTTTTTTAAGATAATTATGTTGAGCTTGAACACTTTCTTAATTGATGGCTGCTTTTGGGCCAACTATGGGAACTGGGTTTTTTTACTCTCTATATAAGGTTTTTTTCCTAGTGTCTAAAGAGCTGTCCCTCTTTAGACTAACAATTAAGCTTATGGGGGAATTAAGTGATTCTGTAGGTAAACTTAAGGTTGAACTAAGATTCTATCTTGGATAACCAGCTATCACCAGGCTTGGTAGGCTTGTCACCTCTACCCATAAATCTTCCCACTATTTTGCTACATAGACGGGTGTGCTCTTTTAGCTGTTTTTGGGGAATTTGGTTTTAGTTTTCGTCTGGTTTCGGGGAATTTGGCTTTAGTTCTCTTTGCGAAACTGTTTCATTATGCAGAAGGTATAGGGGTGAGTGCTTGCTATTTTGTGCTTGGTTAATCTTTTTCATCTTTCCCTTACGGTACTGTGTCTATAGCGCCAGGATAAAATTTCTATCGCCTATACTTTTGTATGGGTAAATGATTTAGTAGAGGTTAATTTGGTATTAGTGTTGATTAGGTTTAGGGCTAGCATTAGCTCAAGGCAATCAAATTATGTTGAGATCTTCTGGGTGTAAGCCGGATGCTTTGTGTTAAGCTATGCCTTGGTTTATCCAAATGCACTTTCCAGCACACTTACCATGTTACGACTTATCTCCTCTATATAAATATGAGGCGGTGTTTAGTTAAGTTGATCCTTAAATATACTTGAGGAGGGTGACGGGCGGTGTGTGCATGCTTTATGGCCTCATTCAATTAAGCACTCTATTCTTAATTTACTGCTAAATCCTCCTTGAGCTCTTAGGTTTCATAAGAGTCATCATGGGGTTTTCTGAGGTAGAAAATGTAGCCCATTTCTTACCATCTCATAAGCTACACCTTGACCTAACGTTTTTGCAGGGACATTTATGCTTACTTTGTGGCCTTTATTAGGGTTTGCTGAGGATGGTCGTATATAGGTTGAGCAAGAGATGGTGAGGTGAATTGGGGTTTATCAATTATAGAACAGGCTCCTCTAGAGGGATGTGAAGCACTGCTAAGTCCTTTGAGTTTTAAGCTGTTGCTTGTAGTATTCTGGCGAGTAGTTTTGTTGTTTTAACTATTGAGGTTTAAGGCTAAGCATAGTGGGGTATCTAATCCGAGTTTGAGCCTTAGCTATTGTGTGTTCAGAAATTTTAAAGCCACTTTCGTAGTTTATTTTACATCAGCTAGGGTTTTTTACAATTTAGATGGAGTTTAGCTTTATTAGAATAGATTTAAAACACTCTTTACGCCAGTCTCTATTAGCTTGGGTATGGCCGCGGTGGCTGGCACAAAATTAACCAACCCTGAATGTAGCATAGCTTAGTTAAACTTTTGTTTATTGCTAAAGGTTTGTCACTGCTGTCTCCCGTGGGGATGTGGCTGAGCAAAGTGTTTTGAGCTGCGTTGTGCGTGATTGATACTTACTCCTTTTGACTGTGGTGATTTAGAGGGTGTTTTCACTGGGACGGGGATGCCTGCATGTATAATCTTGCTAAGAGTTAATAGAAAGGTTAGGACCAAACCTGTCTGTTTATGGAGTATATAAACCCGTCTAGGCATTTTCAGTGTCTTGCTTTAGGTAAATTAAGCTACATAAACGGGGTTTTGTTAGATTTTTGGAGGAGTATGTGGTTGTGAAGTGCTATCTTTGGGGTTGTGATAATAAGGGTGTGGGTCTGGTAGTGGATAAGTATATAGGTGGGATAGAATAAAGAAGAGATTAAGGTTGAGAGTAGTGGGATGAGATAAAGGTTGTGTTAGTTGAGGGGTAGCAGTTAAAGTTATGCACAGCTAAAAGATGAAAACATAGGCTCTGGCTAAGTGGATTAAGGCTTTTGTTTTGGGGGTTTGGCAAAAGTATATTTTTAGGGAAAAAGTCAGAGGTGGGGGAGGGGGGTTTAGTAAAAAATTTTTGTGATTTTATAGTGTAAAGAAGGACGTGTCATATAGTTGACTATTGTTATATCCTACAAGCATGAATTAAATAACACCTTATGGTATTTATGTGGGGCTGGGATATTGAACGTAGGTGCGATCAACAATGGTATGTACTAGGAATCAAAGACAGATCCTGCGACATACGGTGTAGGGGGGCCAGCTTTCTGCGATGGGGTCGCGTGCACACCCGAGATAAAAAATACAAAATGCATGGAGAGCTCCCGTGACTGGTTAATAGGGTGATAGACCCGTGATCCATCAAGATATCTTATTTAAGAGGAACGTGTGGGCGATCTTGATTTCTATGGCCCTGAAGTAAGAACCAGATGCCGGATACAGTTCACTATAGCTACCCCCACGTGTTATGGGCCTGGGGCAAGGAGAGTAGCACTCTTGTGCGGGATATTGATTTCACGGAGGATGGTAAAGAAGGGACCCCTAACTGAGAGGGGTATCTGTGGTGACGAGGATTTATTTGACTAAAATGTGCTATGCCCAATGAACGATTTAATGTGCTATATATGGTAAATGAACAGTCGTGTTAGTTGATATTCTTGGGAAGATGCTTGATCTTTTAATGTTAGTGTTATGTTCTACGGTTGGTTAAATCATTAGAGTTCTTGCTTGTAAGCATGTTTTCAAGGGTAGTTAGCAAATATGTAAGAGCATGTGCTATGTACAGTCAAGCATTTATAGTACTATATAATATTCATGTTGGCTAGCAGTAATGCACGATTTACATGGGGGTCTGATAAAATAAATTAGTACTTAAGTTGCATTTAAAGCTTGCACCCCATAGAATACAGAAAGTAGTTTAAATTAGGATGCCAGTTTTGGGTGTTGGTGGTGAAGTTGAGTGCTTTCTTTCTGAGTTGTCCTGGGGAGAAGTTTCCATTTCCGGTTTACAAGACCAGTGTATTAACTTATACTACCAGGGCAGGTTCATTTGAGTAGATTGTTTTCGGTTAAGGAGGCAAGTGGTATTAAGGTTAGGATTGTGATAAAGTATATTATGGATGCTACTTGCCCAATAATGATGAAGGGTTGGTTTACTGGTTGGCCTCCGATTCAAGTGAGAGTTAGTAGAATTATAATTAGGAGTCAGTATAGGAATTGGCTAAGTGGGCAGAATATTTTACTTTGTTGTTTGGATTTATGGAGTATGGGGATAAGTGCTAAAATGAGGATTGATAGGAGGAGTGCTAGCACTCCTCCTAATTTATTAGGGATACATCATAGAATTGCGTATGCGAATAGGAAGTATCATTCTGGTTTAACGTGCCAGGGGGTGTTTAGGGGGTTAGCTGGAGTATAGTTGTCTGGGTCACTTAAAAGGTCGGGTGAAAATAATACTAGTATTATTAGGGCGAGAAGGAGAAGGATTAAGCCTAGGATATCTTTGATTGTATAATAGGGGTGAAAGGTAATTTTGTTGGAGTGAGAGGAAATTCTGGAGGGGTTGTTTGATCCTATTTCGTGTAGAAATAGTAGATGTAGAATTGTAAGGGCTGTAATAATAAAGGGTAGGATGAAGTGAAGGGTGAAGAACCGTGTGAGGGTGGGATTGTCGACTGAATATCCGCCTCAGACTCATTGGACAAGGTTAGTTCTGATATATGGGATGGCTGATAGAAGATTTGTGATTACTGTGGCACTCCAGAATGATATTTGGCCTCATGGGAGTACGTGGCCTATGAAGGCTGTTGCTATAGTTATAAGTAGAAGTATAATGCCGATATTTCAGGTTTCTAGAAGGAGGAATGAGCTGTAATATAGGCCTCGGCCAATATGTAGAAAGAGGCAGATAAAGAACATAGAGGCACCGTTAGCGTGGAGATAGCGAAGGGTTCAGCCATAGTTTACATCTCGAGTGATGTGTGCGACTGAGGAGAAAATATCTGGTGAGTAGTGTATTGCTAGGAATAAGCCTGTGATGATTTGTAGGGTTAGACAGGTTGCAAGGAGTGAGCCAAAGTTTCATCATATGGAGATATTAGATGGGGTGGGTAAGTCAATGAGGGAGTGGTTGATTATTTTTATGTGTGGGTTGGGTTTGCGTGTTGGGGTCATTGGTGTTTTTGTAGTTGAAATATAACGATGGTTTTTCATATCATTAGTCATGGTTAGAGCCCGTGTGGAAACAATGACATATATTTTATTCTTATTAAGTGTACTGTTGGTTATGGGATTTGTGGGGTTTTCTTCCAAGCCTTCTCCTATTTATAGGGGTTTAGCATTGATTGTTAGTGGTGTGGTTGGTTGTGTTATTATTTTAAATTATGGGGGAGCTTATATGGATTTAATGATATTTTTAATTTATTTGGGAGGCATAATGGTTGTTGTTGGTTATATTACGGCAATGGCTATTGAAGAGTATCCTGAGGCATGGGGCTCAGGATTTGAGGTTCTGGGGAGTCTTTTAGTAGGATTAGCGATGGAGGTAGGGTTGGTTTTATGGGTTTTAGATTTTGATGGGTTAGTGGTGGTGGTTAATTTTAACAATATAGGGAGTTGAGTGATTTTTGAGGGAGAAGGGCCGGGGTTAATTCGGGAGGATTCTATTGGTGCGGCTGCTTTGTATGACTATGGGCATTGATTTGTGGTAGTTATTGGTTGAACATTGTTTGTTGGTGTATATAGTGTGATTGAGATTGCTCAGGGTAATAGGTTACGTTATTAGAAATAAGACTAGGGTGAGAGGGATAAGGAAAGAGAGAAAATGAAATTTGATTATACCCTTTTGAGTGGTTGTGAGGATGGATGTGATAATGTGGGTATGTGAGATTGTTTTAGGTATAGATTTTTCTAGTCAGATTGAGTCTAGTAAAAGGGAAGCTAGGTTTTGACTTATAAGTAGGTTTTGGTAGGGAGCTGTGCGATGAATTGTAATGGGAAAATATCCTAGTATGTTAGAGAATTTAAATATGTATGATGGGATATCCATTTTAAGCTTATTGGCTATAAGAGTAAGGTCCAAGGCTACTAGGAGGCCTAGAGCGGTTACGTACAGGGCCGAGAGTTTTAAGTGAGATGATATTGTTAGTTGGGGAGGTAAGGTGGGAGAGATGCTGTTAGTAATGAGGAATCCTGCGAGTAGGCTGTTGATTGTGAGGCTTTTGATTGGGTTTAATAGGGTGGGGGTGTTTTCGTTAATGTTGACTAAGGTTGGGAAGAGAGGTTGTCCTGTTAGGATGAGGAGAATAGTTCGAGTACTGTAGGCGCTTGTTAGGGAAGTGGCAATGAGAGTGATAGATAGGGCTCAGGCATTGGTATACGACATGTTTGCAGATTCGATGATGAGGTCTACCCAGAATTCACAAGTTTAAATGTTAATCTCATCCAAAAGCACTCTCCAAGCTGACTTATAAAACTAACCATCAGGGTGTTCCCACCAGTATGGCTCAATGCTCAGTCAGTCTGTTCCAGGTAAGTAGATCTTGATTGCTGCCTCTCTTGTTATCCTCCTGTCTCTTCAGATTTCACCTTAGTGGTTTGCCCTGCAACCTTAGCTCTTTAAGAAATTTATTGATTTTCAGTGTGTCCAATTTTTCTTGTCGTGAAGATGGGAGTGATGATTTACAAGCTTACTACATGCTGGAACTAACACTGGAGTTGCTTTATGTTTTACTCATATTTCTCAACACAGAGAGGTTTCTTTGCCCATTTAAAAGTCCTGGTATCTTGTAGGAGCTTGGCTCTTCAGGTTTATGGGCTATGCTCTTGCATAAAACATCTGGAGATGCATCTTAAGTACACCGAGCAAAAGTATTGAACTTTACAACATTGAATCTTGGAGTGCCCTTGACTTTATAGTTCAAGCTTATGTAGTTACAATTCTGCAGTATTTTCCATTATCCCTTTTAATTTTGCATACAAAAGGTTTTCAGAAACATGAACTGGTTAATAAGAAACCCCTTCTAAATTTCCCATAACTGTTTCTGTACAGCTCCCAGTGAAAAGACACTTACATCATTGTATCAGGGCCATTACTGAAGAAAATAACTTGGTAATTCTTGTTGTTATGGTGAGAGTTTTTTTCTTTCACTTGCATTTTATACAGCAGCATGGTCTAGATTAAGCCATGAATTAGACAGGTTTTGCTAAGTTACACTCCAGTAACAACCCAAATCTCAGTTTACGGCAACAAAGAGGATTGTTTCTCACTCATGTTGCATGCTCTTTGGGATTCAGCTGTGTCTATCCTCCACAGTTTGTCAGTCCTCCAACCCAGAGGAAGGAGCATCTTTATCTGGAGTACACCTTCCTGTTGCAGAAGGAGATAGGCAATAGAAGTCTCACTAGACAGTACCTCAGAATATGATGTTTTTTGGCTTGTAGATCTCTGTCTTTATGTTCACATGGGATTATCCCTGTGTGCCAATCTGTGTTCAGATTTCCTTTGTTTATGAGAGCATCAGTCACATTGAAGTAGGGGCTCACTCTACTCTAACATGACTTTATTATAACTAATTACATCTGCAATACTCCTATTTCCAAAAAACGTCACATTCTGAAGTACAGAGGGTTAGATCCTCAAGATTTGAATTTGGGGAGTGATGCAGCTCAACCCCAAGCAGGAATCATGCAGATAAGGATGCTTCTGGAATGCAGGGCAACAATGATGCAATCATTGTCAGTATTATATACTTTGACACAGCAGCTGCCTTTTGGGGAATGCAGTGAGGCTGAGGAGGCTACACTTTTGATTACATATCCTTAGGAAATCTACAACTGCAATAGTTTGAATAAATTAAGTAAAAATGTTATATGAAATAGTGTCTAATGAGAATTCTGTTTCTGGGAAGGCGGAGTAGATATATTTTTGTCTCCTGCTTATTTTTCTTTTATTTTTACTTTTTTTCTGAGACTGAGTCTCACTCTTGCCGAGGCTAGAGTGCAGTGGTGCGATCTCAGCCCACTGCAACCTCTGCTTCCCAGGTTCAAGCAATTCTCGTGCTTCAGTCTGCCGAGTAGCTTGGATTACAGGCGCTCACCACCACGCTTGGCTAACTTTTGTATTTTTAGCAGAGACGGGGTTTCACCATGTTGGCCAGGCTGGTCTTGAAATCCTTACCTCAAGTGACCCACCTGCTTCAGCCTCCCAAAGTGCTGGGACTACAGGCATGAGCCACTGCACCCAGACGCCTCTTGATTATAGTATAGACAGCTACAACCCCTGGATATCACGTTTAAAACAAACATTAGATGACTCAGAATGGTGAAGAGCAAGAAAGCAGACTGATCAGGGACCTTGGACTCCAGGAGCAATGTGATGCTCTTTCCTGGGCACTTTTTCCTCATGTAGCTCAGGCTTGAAGCTGAAGAAGCCAGCAACCTGAGCATATCAACAGACACAGAAAAAGGCCCAGCAAAACCTGAGTCCCTCTAGACAACAGGCCAAAACAGTGGAGGCCTAGCAATACAGGTAACTTTTAGACAATAACCATTCTTCCCCAGCCAAACAGCACAGAAGAAACTGTGGCCCCCACCTCCAGCAAGACCAGCAAAGCCCAAGTGAGGAGGTGGCTTTCACTCTCCCCAGGCTATACTGAGGCACCTAAGGACCCCTTGAGACTGCTGTCCGAGAAAGCCAAGTAGGAAACTAGGAAATCGTCCTGCCAGATGGTTGCACTCAAAAACTTGAGGTCACAAGGGGAGCCTGGGCTTGCGTCCTCACTCAGCGGGATTGAAGCTCCCCTCCCTCTTCACTGGGGTGGTTGCAGAGAAGGCCTAGGGGAGGCTCCAGTGCTCTCCATTTTTCAGGGGGTGATAAGGCTGCCCTGCCCTTCTCCATCCTGAGATGCATGGAGGCCGTGTGGGGAGGATTCACAGAATACTACACCTCCCATCCAGGAGGGTTATGAGGTGGCCTGACAGGGAGCCAGAACCCCAATTCCTCCCAAAAGTAATGAAAAGAACCCCTTTGTGTGTCAACGGAGGCCAGGGAGGGAACCTGGACTTCTGGCAGTAATGATGGCAGTAATGATGTGGGACCCCTCTTCCCACGCCACAGCAGTTTCAGAGGAAAATACCTGAAATAGAAGGCTTCAGTAAGATCCAAAGCCTCCAGGTTTCAACAGGAAATTATTCACCATACCAAGAACTAGGAAGATCCCAAATGGAATGAAAAAAGGCAATCAACACTGAAGTGATAGAGGTGTTGCAGTTATCTGAAAAAGATTTTAAAGCAGTCATAGGCTGGGCGCAGTGGCTCACACCTGTAATCCCAGCACTTTGGGAGGCTGAGGTGGGTGGATCACATGGTCAGGAGTTTGAGACCAGCCTGACCAACATGCTGAAACCCTGTCTCTACTAAAAATACAAAAATTAGCCGGGTGTGGTGGCGCATGCCTGTAATCCCAGGTACTCAGGAGGCTGAGGCAGGAGGCTGCAGTGAGCCGAGATCACGCCATTGCACTCCAGCATGGGCGACAGAGTGAGACTCTGTCTCAAAATAAACAAACAAACAAATAAATAAATAAAGCAGTCATAAAAAATGCTTCAATGAGCAATTTCAAACACACTGTAAACAAATGAAAAATGGATGAAAAATCTCATCAAAATAATACAAGGCCAAAAGAGAAACCAGATGGAGATTTTAGAACTGAAAACTATAATAACAGAAATAAAAAAGATTAATAGATGGACTCAAAACAGAATATAGATCAGAGGGGAAAGAATCAGTGAACTGGAAGATAGAAGACTAGCAATTATACATTCTCAACAACAGAGACAGCATAGACAAAAACAAGATGAACAGAGCCTAAGAAGCCTGTGGGATTTTAATAAAACATCCAACATTTGTGTTATTCAAGTCTTGGATAGAAAGAAGAGAGACAGTCAGGACAATTCCAAAGAAATGCATACCAAGACACATCATAGTCACACTTTTAAAATCAAAAAGGAAAACATTTTGAAAGCAGCAAAAGGGAAACATCACCCTGCCATTTACATGCTGAATGGTGAATGTTTGAATGCTTTCCCCATAAAATTGCAAGGCATTGCAAACAAGGCAAGGATATCCATTCTCACCACTCTTATCCAGCCTAATGCTGAAAGTCCTTGCCAGTGCAATAAGTCAAGAAAAGGAAAAGGCCTATAGATTGAAAAGGAAGAAATTAAACTATTTTCAGGTGATACAGCTACCCACATAGAAAATCTCAAGGAATCTACAAAAATACTCCTAAAATGAATAAATGAGTTGAACAAGGTTAGATGATACAACATAAACCCAAGATAAACATATAAAAAATTAATGGCATTTCTGTATACTAACAATGAATACATGGGGTGATAGGAAAAGGACAGTTACATCCTTTTATTATCAAGGCTTTGTAGTAAAGCCTGGAACAAAACTTCCATACACTGTATTTCTTATACTTATGGTCCATACAAGATCATTTTTAAATTTTTTATTTTTATTTTTATTTTTTGAGATGAAGTTTTGGCTCTTGCCGCCCAGGCCAGAGTGCAATTTCACGATCTCGGCTCACTGCAACTTCTGCCCCCTGGGTTCAAGTGATTATCCTGCCTCAGTCTCCCAAGTAGCTGAGATTACAGGTGCCCCCAACTATGCCTAGCTAATTTTTTGTACATTTAGTAGAGACGGGGTTTCACCATGCTGACCGTCTTGAACTTCTGACCTCAAGTGATCCACCCTCATTGGCCTCCCAAAGTGCTGGAATTACAGGTGTGAGCCACCGCACTCTGTTCTGGTACATACAAGATTCTTAAAGTATTTATTTCCTGACCAGGCGCAGTGGCTCATGCCTGTAATCCCAGCACTCTGGGAGGCTAAGGTGGGCGGATCACAAGGTCAAGAGATCGAGACCATTCTGGCTAAGATGGTGAAATCCTGTCTCTACTAAAACCACAAAAAATTAGCCAGGCGTGGTGGCAGGTACCTGTAGTCCCAGCTATTTGGGAGGCTGAGGCAGGAGAATTGGCATGAACCCAGGAGGCGGAGCTTGCGGTGAGCCGAGATCTCACCACTGCACTCCAGTCTGGGAGACACAACTAGACTCCGTCTCAAAAACAAAAACAACAACAACACAACAACACAAAACCTATTTATTTCCCTTCTTAGAGCAGGGTGTGGTGGTTTAAGCCTGTAATCTCAGCACTTTGGGAAGCCAAGACAGAAGGATTGCTTGAGTCCAAGAGTTCAGGATCAGCCTGGGTAACATAGCAAGACACCGTCTTTACAAAACAACAGCAACAACAAAAAATTAGCTGGATGTGGTGGCATACACCAGTGGTTCCAGCTACCTGGGAGGCTGAGGAGGGATGATCACTTGAGCCCAGGAGGTTGAGGATACAGTGAGCCATGATGATGCCACGGCACTCCAGCCTGGATGACAGAGTGAGACTCTCTGAAAAAACAAAACAAAACAAAAAAAGAAAAACTATTTCCCTTAAATAATTTATTAATTTGTCATTTTATTTAAGTTTGAAAGAGTTTTACTGTCCTAAGTGCCTAAAGTTTAGAATAGATATGCATTTTCCCAGTGTTTTTGGAAATAAAAGTTTTGTATGTATCCTAGTCTGCTAGGACATATTCATTAATATCTTCAGAGATTTTTTGTGATTTTCATACTTCAAACCCATGACCCCACTCGAGCAATGGATTATTTGGTTCACATCTGGTTATTGTGAAGCCTTGCCATTCAAGCCTGCATTGTAATATTTGTCTTATCCTCTCCATTCTCGCAACTCAACTAAAGTCAAGGATCAAGTCCTGCCAGTTTATTAGTGTATTAACTGGTACATATCAGGTACTGAATATATCTGTTGAGTAATGAATGGGTGGATGCCACTGCCCAAGTGTAGGCACTCATGCTAAATTATCTTCCAAGAGCCAACCCTCCTGTCCTACTTCAATGCACAAGTGGTGAAAAGAATTTATAGAATCAAAATTCTTTCATATCAAGACTTTTTGCTTTCTAAATGAAGCCTGAGTTCATCGCGATTTTTGGGGTTCTTCTCTTCTTCTTAAACCCACATCTAGCCAATGTCCTCTACCTGCTACATGGCTCTTTTAGTCTCACTGCCTCCTTCCTCAGTGGAGCCCATATTGGTCTCGTTGCTAGTTTCTCACCAATGATCCTTCATGTTGCCACTGGAGTGATCATTGTGATGTTATTTCCCATTGCCTGGAGACTGCGCTTAATTAATTTATGTGACTTTTAAGGTCCTAATTTTCTTTGCTGCCCACTCATCCCACCTCAGTTCCCACTAACATGTTCGCCCACTCATCCCACCTCAGTTCCCACTAACATGTTCTCTGTGGATGTCCCCAATGAAGGAGGGGAGAAAAATGTACATTTCTGAAATACTGATCTATTTGTGGTGCCCATGCTTTAACATATATATATTTTTTCCATTTGCCTGAAATGCCTTTTCCCTGCTTGTTCTCCTGAAAGACATGGTCATCTTTTACAGCTCAAATGCTTTTCTCCATATAACATATATTAGTCTGCTCAGCACAATAACAGAATACAAGAGAATGGGTAACTTAAACAGTTTATTTTTTCACAGTTCTGGAGGCTGAAAGTCCACGATCAAAGTGTCATCAGAGATGGTTTCTTCCAGGTCCTTATTCTTTGGCTTGCTGATGGCCACCTTCTCCCTGTGTCCTCACATGGCCTTCGCTGTGTGAGCACACCTGGAGTCTCTTCCTCTTTTTACAAGGACACCAGTGCTATTGGGTTGGAGCCCCACTCCCATGACCTCATTTAATCTTCATTACATCCTTAGAGGCCCTATGCCCAAATATAGTCACATGGGGGATTAGGGCTTCAACTTATGAATTTTGGGGGAACACAGTTCAGTCCATAAAATCAGGTCTCCCCTCATTACCTGAGGCAGAACTGAGTGTGGCTTCTGTATTAGTTCATTCTGACACTGCTATAAAGAACTACCTGACACTGGGCAATTTATGAAGACAGTAGGTTTAATTGACTTACAGTTCCACAGGAAGCATGACTGGGAGGCCTCAGGAAGCTTACAATCATGGTGGAAGGGAAAGGGGAAGCAAGCACCTTCTTCACATGGCAGCAGGAGAGAGAGAGCAAATGGGGGAGGAACTGCCAAACACTATTAAACCATCAGATCTCATGAGAACTCACTATCATGAGAAGAGCATAAGGGAAATCCACCCCCAAGATCCAATCACCTCCCACCAGGTCCCTCCCCCAACATTTGGAATTACAATTCAACATGAGATTGGGTGGGGACATAAAGCCAAACCATATCAACTTCCCTTCTGCTCTCCTTGGGATTCCTAAAGACCTTCATTATCTAATGGCTTATAGCCGTGATTTATTGGCCTTTCTACCAAATTGTAAAGCCAGAGAGACCCTGGTTTGCTTGCTTTCATCTTTGAAACTTAATAAATATCTGTTAAATACATATTATTTTATAACAACTTGGGTGACAAATAATAAAAATACTTATTAGTTGAATTTACATTTATGCTTATTGAGAAGATTTTCCAAATATGTAATTTTATTCATTTGATTTTAATTCCCCTTCCTTTAGAAATTAACTCTTTCAGACTCTAGGTCCATGTTCAATATTTTTTAACACCTACAGAACTGTTTCTTAGTTTGGATACTGGATGAATCAAGCTCATTAAGTTCTGGGGGAAAATATTAAGAAAAATTATGTAGGCTTTGAAGTTTCTTTTGCCTTCTAGGTGTGTGCTTACAGAATAGAGCATTTCATCAAACCACGTTATTGATTGGCTTTGTTGCTATCTGCTTCAATTCCCACTCTTCTTTCCTTTGCCTCCTCTTTCAGATAAACAAGCTGGAGGCACGCCTGAGGCAGGCAGGGTGTACAGATGTTAAAGGAGTTCCAAGGAAGGCTGAGGAGCGCTGGATGAAAGAAGACTGCACTCACTGCGTCTGTGAGGTTTGTGCTGCGAGAAGTTTTTCCCTCCAGCTCCCCCCATTTCACTTCTCCTAGCCAGCCACTTGAAGCATAATTGAAAAATTCAAAAGGAGAAAAAAAAAAACTTTATGTCAATAGATTCTAGGTATATTTTTAAGATCAAGGTACTGGTGTGAAATTTTGAGGTTTTTGCTTATTGATAAAAATGTATAGCCACAATCTTATGAGCACTTGCCAGAGACAACGAGCTTTTTCCATGTTCACCGATGGACAGAGGAGCTGAGGCTAAGGAAGTTTATGTCACAAGTAAACTGAGCCAGCCTGGGACTTGAGTTCATCTCATTATTCTCCAGTCAGGCTCACTATAAACACTGTGGGCACTTGGTAAACTACCCAATTCTATGGAAAAATAAAAAAGTGTTGTCATGGTGTCCACCAAAGCAAAAAAACATGCTCTATATTTGTTATTTAGTTTGCTTTTTGAACAGAGCTGATTCTTTCCAGCCATCTAGAAATGTATGAACTTCCTCAGCTAATCCTACCATATGGTACGATACGGTAGGTAACATTTTATAGGGCAGCCTTGCTCTTCGCGCTGCAAATGTGTGGAAAGAAAGATTGAATAGAAACCATGCAAAAATGAGCTTATACTATGAACAATTTTTATTGTATTGAGACAGTCAGCTTATTAGATTATGTATTATAAGAAATATTTATTTGTCTTTTAAGTACTTTGACTATAAAAAACATGGAGGTGATATGTGCATGTTGCCTTTCAGAGTGGCCAGGTCACCTGTGTGGTGGAGATTTGTCCGCCGGCTCCCTGTCCCAGTCCTGAATTCGTAAAAGGAACCTGCTGTCCAGTTTGCAGAGACCGAGGAATGCCAACTGATTCCCCAGAGAAACGCTAATAAAAGTGTTGTGCTCTTGAGCCCTGAATGGGAAATTTCTCAGGAAGAGACACTTAGGACTTTGGCACTTTTAACTTGTAGTCACATCATTGATATGGAAACCACTGACTTAAGCAACTTACTTCATTTAATCTTACATATACTGAAGATCTTTTATTTTGTTCATTTTCTAACATATCTTGAAATAATTCAAAACTAAAAGCAATAAAGTGCATAGGAAATATTTTATCATAAGAAATATTTCTTACTGTAAGCTATCAGTTTTATATACCGCATCTGGAAATAAAAAGAATACCATGGAATATTTAAAAAATATACAAGTATTGTGGAAAATCTCTAATTTTTGAATTTAGAGAGGTCTCCAGGTTTCATAATCTGCAGGAATTTTGAAATAATGAGTTTCACACTTATGAAAACATCTGGAAGGGTCTATGATACATTCATGACAATGTTGTGATGCTGTTCTCCCCACTGACCCCCCTCTCTCAGATCTACAACCTAGACAATTGTCAGATTTTGCTGGGAAGGCATTTATCTTAACCTTCATTAGTCTCTTAAGTCCTGGGACATAAGGAAAAAGTCAGTGAAGGAATATCATTATTTTAGGGAACTTGTTAGTTCTGCATGTGGCTGAAAAATGCAAACTCTCTGAAAGAAAGAGACTAAAGCAGAATTGCTCAATGTCTGCCTTCCTCTTACTTGTCATTGTTACCATTCCTGAGATGTCAAAATTGAAATAGAGCCAAGCCTGAAATTCAGGAGCAATCTGAATTTACTATAAGCAGACTTGAAAGTGTTTCTGACTTTTACAAAAGGTGTTGCTGTAGGGTTCTTCTAATTTGGGCACTCTCTTACAGCATTTGACACAGAACCCCATAGACAAGTGTATTTATACTCAGAATTGAGTATTAAGTAATTTAGGTGATTTTCACTTCATATTAGATCAGAGCCTGTAAAATCTGATATAAAAATATGTACTCATATGTGGGGTTGATAAATCTTTTTAAAGAATACTTTGTGCCAAGGCTTTTTTTTTTTTTTCTTTTTTTTTTGAGACAAGGTCTCACTCTGTCACCCAGGCTGGAGTGCAGTGCAGTGGTGCCATCACAGCTCACTGCAGCCTCCACCTCCTGGGCTCAAGCAACAGTCTCATCTCAGCCTCTTGAGTGGGTGGCGCGACAGGTGCATGCCACCATGTCCAGCTAATTTTTTTTTTAAATTTTGTAGAAATAGGGTTTCACTGTGTTCCCCAGGCTGATCTCAAACTTCTGGCTTCAAGCAATCGTCCCTCCTCAGCCTCCCAAAGCACTGGAATTACAAGCATAAGCAACCATGACAGCCAAAACCTTTGAGGAAATATTTCATGTAGTGTGCTGCCAAGAGAGGGCCTCAAAGAGACAGTGCTAGTGTTTTTCAATTACAAAATAAACTTTTAAAAATAGGCATCGTTTCCCAATATTTAGAGTTCTTTTGTAAAATGCAGTATTAGTTTTAGAGAAAATATTCTGGTAGCTTTTTTATCGTGAGTGAGGAAAGATGTTTCTGGTGTTTGTAGTATATTTGTTTTTAAATGTGTTAGTGATTCCCAAGATCCAAATTAATTTTTACTAAAAAGGTTTAAAAGGATAAATCCTAATATGCCATAACAGTTTTATATTTCATGGCCTTTAAAAATCCAAACCAATGTTTTATTATACTAAGTTTTAAAAGATAAAACCTAACAAATCTCAGATGCTTGACATTTGGTGGCCTTTTAAGACCTAACATGGTGAAATGCAGGTAAATCTTATGAATGTAAGTGTAATGCGTTCCTCAGAAACAGTCACAGTAAGCTTACCTGCAGATGACAGTAACAAATGACAATTACGAATGAACTTGGTCAAGTTTAGGTTTCTCATAATATTCATTTGCTGTTGTTCATCTTACTGCCATTTAAACAAGACCTATGGGATTGCTGATTTTATTTTTTACACACTAACCACACATTAACTTGGATGTCACATGGTTAATATGACTGGCTCATATAACATAAACAGATATTAAAATAACAGAATGAAATTATCATTTAAAATGGAACTGGATTGACTACATGAGGATTTTAAAAACTGTTTGTCGATTGACAAGGTAACTTGAAAATTCAGCCAACTTTATAGACATCATTATAATTCCGTCATATAAATTGCTTTTTACTTTGTACATTTTACTGTATAACACTTGTTTGTCTATGTTTTTAATATTGTTTTATTCTTGAAAATAATATTGCAAATGGTAAAAATTTCAAATATTTCCCAAGGATATGTACCCTGTCCTTCATTTCTCCAGTCCAAGTGCAATGACTATTTTTAATTTTAGAATGTGTGCATATGTGTGTGCGTGTATACGTGTGTGCATGTGCCTTTGTGTGTGTGTAGTAGAAATTTCCATTTTTCAGATTTTAAAAGAAAGTACCACATCAAAAATAAATGAGCTGGGTAAAAGCTACGTAAGCTGATAAGACTTACACACGTGAAGTGGTAATGATATTTTGAGAGAAAAGAAACTAAGTCAAGTTAGAAGAGAACTTGGATTTTTAGAAATTTAGAATGTTTGGAAGTGGAAAGTATCAAGTAATCTGTTTTTTGGAAAAGCATGTGAAAGAAACAACACGACTTGCTGTCAGGGCATGGAATATGTGATTGACAATGTGATACCATTTGCCCACAAAAGAAAGAAAAAATGTATAAAGGTAAAACACATGAACTGGATGTACAAGTGACTCTGAAGGGCAGAGCATGGAGGCAGAGCTGAAGGAGCAGGCTGGTGCCACACAGGTCTATGTTGATGAATCTGGAGAACATTCCAATTTGATCCTGGTAATGAACCAAGCACAGTGAAGACAAGGAGCTCTAGTGGCCAGTGTTAAATCAAAGCCCAGACACTAGAAGCGCAAAGAGCCTACAAGACTACGTTTTATGTTTTAAACCCATGCCCCAAATTTCTAATGACATGGAAAACTGAACTAACCAGAATCCTGTTCTGTTTCAGGTTTCTAAAATGCTGAACAAAATATGATACAGAACATGAAATATGTAATTGAATATGAGAGGAAAAAAACACAGAAAGTCTCTGAGTTTTACAACAGAAGGAACCTAAATCAAGAGATACAAAAGGCAAGCCAGGGACAAAATAAAGTCAGATATAGGTAGGGCCTGGTAAAGTTGAGGCTGGTGTTTTAAATTCACACTCGGGATTAGATGGTGCAGCCTGGGGCCAGGACAATGCTATGAGCATAAACCAAGTTGCTTCCTTAGGACATCCTTCCCATGGAGGATGCCTGGAAAATCTGGTCTCCAATCCAGGGATGCTGCAGAGAAGGTCCTTTCTATTCCCAGCTTGGGATGGAAGAAACTCTTATCCCATGCCCTGTGGAGGTCTGCAGTTAAATTGACACTAGCCTTAAGGTTTGGAAATCCCAAGCTAGGAAACGGATGTGAACAGTTGCCCTGTCCCAATAAAGAAATCACAAACCATATGAGGAAATGGCTCATCACACAGATTAGTGAAAAAATCACAACAAATAGGATTATTAGCACCCCAAGGATTTAAGATAGTAAAAAATTCTGAAGGATACTAAGAGAAGGAATGGAGCTGGTGGAAAATAGGAAACATTTTGAAAAACTGACCCTGTGTTGCACTTTATATTTTAACAAATTTCAGCGATCGAGTGGTATTTTACACTGTATGTTACTTCATAACAAATACACTCAAAATAGAAAATTAATAATTAACAAAATGATAATATATGCATATACTTTCATCAAAAAATAGATTAGGATGGAAATTATAAAATATTTAGACTGAACCCAAAACTAAAAAGTATCTCAAAACTTGTGGAAAGCAGTTATAATTGTGAAGTATAATTGAGTGATGAGCATTAATTCACTTTGATCACATCTGAATGATTTCTACTTTTAGCCTCTGCAGTTCTCTCTGACCACAAGTAAGCACAGAACACTTAATACACAGGTCTCTGATGCATAGGCCGCGTCACTGTAGGCATTTGGGGTGGAAGGGAGTAATGGAAAATATGAGAAAAAAGCTTGAATCTTAGAACATTTTGGGAAGAAAGTGACAGTCCTTTAGTCACTGTTCCCCTCTGCACTAGCAGTGGAGGGTTATAAAAATACCCAGTGGGGAAAAAACACCTAAGTGGAGTCTTCCAGGTGATGACTGCTTAGGAATCACCCATCTATTAAGATATCACCACTACTGGGAATGACAAGCATTTGAAATGGTACCTTTATAAAAAGAGAGCATGAGGTTGGGCACAGTGGTTCACACCTGTAATCCCAACACTTTGGGAGGCCGAGGAAGGTGGATCACCTGAGGTCAGGAGTTTGAGACCAGCCTGGCCAACATGGCAAAGTCCTGTCTCTACTAAAATTACAAAAATTAGCCAGGCATGGTGGAGCACACATGTAATCCCAGCTACCTGGGAGGCTGAGACAGGAGAATCACTTGAACTCAGGAGGCAGAGGTTGCAGTGAGCCGACATTGTGCCGCTACACTCCAACCTGAGTGACAGAGTAAGACTCCTAAAAAAATAAAAGGCCAGGCACGGGGGCTCATGCCTGTAATTCCAGCACTTTGGGAGGCCGAGGCGGGAGGATCATCAGGTCAGGCGATTGAGACCACCCTGGCTAACACGGTGAAACCCCGTCTCTACTAAAAAAATATAAAAAATTAGTCGGGCATGGTGGTGGGTACCTATAGTCCCAGCTACTCCGAAGGCTGAGGCAGGAGAATGGCGTGAATGCAGGAGGTGGAGCTTGCAGTGAGCCGAGATTGCGCCACTACACTCCAACCTGGGTGACAGAGAGAGACTCCGTTTTTTTTTTTTTTAAAAAAAGAGAGCATAATGATGACCAAAATGTATAGTGCTTATTTTATAACCAGTATGTGTAGTCACGGCCTTGTGGCATGGGACCATATGTTAAAAGTCAGTTATATGCCTTGAAAAAAAGCAACACTGCTTCTTAGAGTACTGAATATCATGTTGTCTCAGATGTTAAGCAGCAGAAAATGTAAAGGATGTGCTCCTAACTTCTCAAAGGATTTGAAGTTTAAATGAAAGTAGAAGAGTCATGCAAACCAACTTATTTGACTGATATTGTCACAGAAGCAATGTTTCTTTGAAATATACATATACACAGTGTATATGTGTATCATGTACATATATATATTTGTATATGCTTGTGTATATGCTTGTATATATTTATCTGTGTATATATATAGTCCCAGAGTCTTGTCTGACCTTTCTCCTACCTCCACTCAAACTACATTTCTTTTCATTTTTTAAATTTATTTATTTATTTTTTTTTGAGGCACTGTCATCCAGACTGGAGTGCAGGGGCACGATCTTGGCTCAAAGCAACCTTCACCCCCCTGGTTCAAGCGATTCTCCTGCCTCAGATTCCCAAGTAGTTGGGATTACAGGCACGCACCAAAAAGTCTAGCTAATTTTTGTATTTTTAGTAGAGACAGTGTTTCACCATGTTGGCAGGCTGGTCTCGAACTCTCGACCTCAAAGGATCTGCCTGCCTCGGCCTCCCAAAGTGCTAGGATTACAGGCATGAGCCGCTGTCCCTGGTGACAGACTACGTATTTTTAATGCATAAATTATACAAGACAAAACTTCAAAAGCAAATCCTAAACAACATTTGGTTAAGATCCTTCTTCACTCTTCTCCTGTGACAAAGTATGGTTATGATTTCTTCACTCAATTAAAATAATTCAGATTAGAAAATCCAGGCATCTGGATCTCCAGGAATTCTTTATTTTGTCTTTATTTTTATAAAGAACACTGTTTACATTAGTTGCTGCAAATGGTTCCAAATACTTTCATAGTTATTATAACTGGGTTTAATTATTTTTATATGAAAACAAGGCCAGTAAGGAAACAAATTCTGAGGAGTAGATTCTTTGGTTTCTTTATTGTGACTGATGGCATGTTAAAAAATTTAAAGCAGTTTGGGTTGCAAGAATCAGATTTCTCCCCATTCACTTTGAATACATGCCTCTTTTAATGGAATGCACTATCTTCTCATTTCCATCATGTTAAAATCCTTCATTTAGTTTCTGGAAAACTCTGACATTTATGAATTATTTAAATTTCCTTTTGCTTTCTCATCCATTCTTCTTAAAAACAGTTCATATTTGCATAGGTTAACTAAAATCATTTCTCTTGATGAATATACATGCATTATAGTAGGCTATGGAAAAGATACAAATTATATTTTTGTTCAAAGAATTCCCATGGTATCACTGAGTTTTCTGCAATCTTGAAGAGGAAATTTGATAAATAATGTATTCATTTATTTAATCACTTCTTATTTGTAAGTGATGAAGGCCACAATAGAGTATTTTGGTCTTCTAAATTGATTTCGTTGGACTAAATGGATGTTAAATTTATTAATTAGACATATAAAATATGTATATCCTGAAAATGTTTAATGTATAAACTAGTTTTCTTGACTACAGATGAAAGATTCATGTGTTCTTCTTGTCACTGCTGGATATTCCTGTGTGAGCAAAAGGAAGAAATCAGCATGAAATATGAGCCAGAGTCTTTTTGTATCATGATGCTGGAATGGCTCTTTTACACAATTACCTTTAGGCAATAAGATAGACCGTTTTTTTCTTTCTTCCTTTTCTTTTTGCTTTAAAATTGAAATATGTGTGCACTATGAGATCCAAGAATGGTAAAGCATCTTAAGAAGAAGCAATTTACTGAAGCACAGTTGGAAGCCCTGTGTCATTACATTAACAGCTAGGAAATTACAGGAGCCAGCACACCACCCTGGCATCCCGGTTGCCGATGGCAGTCCAAAATGGAGTGGCTTGACTTCCAAAAACCTGAGCTGACCTTTAAATATGAAATCATGCTGACTCGAAGCCCCAGACAGTGTTCCAAGTAGCAAGATGCTCTATGGGTAGCAGCAACGGTGGTAGTTTCAAAACCAACTATAATTTTAGGAGGCCACCCACAACACTTTCACCATCTTCAAATAATTTTTGCAAAGAAAATGACACTAGAACAACCAGACAAAAAATAAAGACCTCTGTTACAGCCATTTAAATAGTATAATCATGAAATATCTCAATTGCAAAAGCAGAAAAGTGGTGTCTTGTTGATGTAGGACTACAAAGAACCTGCACAGTTTTAGGTTTCCAAAGACTGGGATTAGGAACGTAAGTGAGCTTGTTTCTTTTTGATGGTATCAACAAACCATCAGATTTGCCCTTACCCTTCCCCACCCCCACACCAAAACACATGCAAATCTCAGGCCTACAACAAACACACTGGCACAAAATCCTAAATTACCTGTGGTGTAGAAAGGCCAGGACAGATAATGGTTATGTCTGGGAGTATCACAGAGCTCAGGGGGCTGCCCCTTTTCCAAAGTAGAGACTGGGCATGGACATTGGGCTTTTCATGCTTGACTGTGTACTGAGATGGAACAGAAATCCAGTCTATACTTGAGGTTAGTTATCAACAAACATTAAAAATAGAAGCAAGCAAGGGGAATCAATATTCAATAACTAATAACCCAATAATCAGAGTGAAAATTTGTAGGGAAAGATAAACGCATATAGTATATTGTTATCTTCTACGTCAACATGACACCACTTTTCTGCTTTTGCAGTTGAGATATTTGAAAAAATCCACCATTGACTTGTTAAGCTTTTATAGCAGCTATTTGCATTCTCAAAACACATTTTTAATATTCTTTTGTGCAAGGAAAGTTGAGACAGATGTTAAAGTATCCTAGTTGTAGAGTAAAAGCAGAGTCTACTTTATAATAATATAGTTTAAAGTTCATTCACTTTATTGTATAACATCAAAAACAAAATATGTTCAAGACTTCCTGTAACAGTAAAGCAAAGCAAAAATATAACAGTTTTTAGCCATACATTACAGCACTAGTATACTATATACACTTTAGTAGGGATAAATCTTGTGAAATGTAATTTTTAAAAATTTATTTTATTATTACTATACTTTTAAGTGTAGGGTGCATGTGCATAACGTGGTGGTTTCCATTACATATGTATACTTGTGCTACAAGTTGGTCTGCTGCAACCTACTAACTCGCTAAGGCTATTTACACTGTATAACTCCCAATGCAATCCTTCCCCTCCCTCCCCGGTATGATAGGCCCCGGTGTGTGGACATGTTCCTCTTCCTGAGTCCAAGTGATCTCATTGTCTGGGGCTCCCACCCCCAGGAGAGTGAGAACATGTGTGTTTTAGCCTCTTCTGCCCTGTGATAGTTTGCTAAAATGATGGTTTCCAGCTGCATCCATGTCCCCTGCAAAGGACACACAAACTGTCCTTTTTACATGTATAGGTATTCCAGTGTACATGTGCCATTTTCTGACCACCTGGTTTCGATGGACATTTGGTTGATTCCAAGTCTCTTTGCTATTATTAGGAATAGTGCTGCACAAACATACGTGCGTATGTGTCTTTATAGTAGCATAATTTATAACTCTTTGGGTGTTAGTCCCTGTGTACATGCATAATAAGTATGGTACTCCAACTGCATCCTGAGGAAATGCCATAATTGTCAGCTATAATGGTTGAACTAGTTTTACAATCCCAACCAAAAGTGTTCCTATTTCCACATCCTCCACTCCTGTTGTTTCCTGACTTTTTAATGATTGCCATTCTAACTGGTGCAGGATGGTAATCTCATTGTGGTTTTGATTTAAATTTTACACAGTGATGATGAGCATTTTTTCATGTGTCTGCTGGCTGTATGAACGTCTCTTTGAGAAATGTGTCTGCTCATATCCTTGCCTACTTTTGATGGTGGGGTTGTTTGTTTTTTTCTTTGTAAATTTGTTTGAGTTCTTGTAGGTTCTGATGTTAGCCCTTTGTCAGATGAGTAGATTGCAAAAATTTTCTCCCATTTCCTGTAGGCTGCCTGCCCTACTCTGGATGGTAGTTTCTTTTGCTGTGCAGGAGTTTTATTTAATGAGATCCCCATTTGTCAATTCTGGCTGAAGGGCATTGCTTTTGGTGTTTTAGACATGAAGTCTTGCCCATGCCTATGTCCTGCCTGAATGGTACTTACCTAGGTTTCCTAGGATGCATATGTAGTACTAGGTCTAACATTTAAGTCTCTAATCCATCTTGAATTAATTTTCATATATAGAGAGTGCAAGGATCCAGCTCTCAGCTTTCTACTCTATGGCTAGCCAATTCTTCCTGCAGCAGCACCATTTCATTATTAAAATAGGGAATCTTCCCTACTTCTTGCTCTTAGGCTCTGCCAAAGATCACTCAGATGGCTGTAGATGTGTGTGGCCATTTCTGAGGACTCTGTCTGTCTCCATTGGTTCTATATCTCTGTTTGGTACCAGTACCATGTTGTTTTGCTACTGTACCCGTGTGTGAGCAGTTCGAAGTCAGGTAGTCAAATTGTCCCTCTTTGCAGATGATATTGATTGTATATTTAGAAAACCCTACTGTCTCAGCCCAAAATCCTTAGGTTGATAAGCAACTCTCAAAGTCTCAGGATACAAAATTAATGTGCAAAATCACAAGCATTCTTATATACACCAGTAACAGATAAATAGAGAGCTCAAATCATGAAATAACTCATCTACAATTGGTTTCCTAAAGAATAAAATACCTGTGAACTAACCATAAGGGATGTAAAGGACCCTCTTCAAGGAGAACTATAAACCACTGCTCAGGTGAAATAAAGAGGACACAAACAAATGGTTAAAATATACCATGCCTCTGGTGAGAAGAACTAATATCGTGAAATGGCCATACTGCCCAAGGTAATTTATAGTAGGATTCAATGTCCCCATCAAGCTACTAATGAGAGTTTCACAGAATTGGAAAAACTGCTTTAAAGTCTATAAGGAACCAAAAGAGCCCGCATCTCCAAGAGACAATCCTAAGTCAAAAGAACAAAGCTGGAGGCATCACGCTACCTGACTTCAAACGAAAATGTACTCTTTTATGCTTAGGGAGCTGATTGAGAGAAATATATTCACTTTAAAGTTAGTCTGAAAATCTGATCAAAAGGTAGAAATTGCTGTGTGCAATGGTTCATGCCTGTAATCCCAGCATCTTGGGAGGCTGAGGCAGGTGGATCACCTGAGGTCAGAAGATGGAGACCAGCCAGGCCAACATGGTGAAACCCTGTCTGGGATTACAGGTATGAGCCACCGTGCCCAGCCCAGTTACCTATATTTTTTTTTTGACGATTTTTGCATCTATGTTCATGAGGAATATTGACCTGTAGTTTTATTTTCTTGTGGTGTCCTCATAAAGCTTTAATATCAGGATCAAACTGGCCTTGAAAAATGGGTTTGAAAATATTGCCTCTTCTTAACTTTTTTGGGAAAGGTTTGAAAAAGCCTGATAGTTCTTCTGGAAATGTTTGGTAGAATTCGGCTGGGCTTAAGATATTCTATTTTGTTGTGATTAAATCTTGGTAGGTTGTATGTGTCTATGAATGTATCCATTCCTCCTAGGTTATCCTATTTGTTAGCATAAAATTGTCCATAGTAGATTCGTATGATACTTTGCATTTCTGTGGTATCAGTTTTAATATATCCTCTATCATTTCTGCTTTTATTTATTTGAGCCTTTTTTTCTTAGTCCAGCTGAAGGTTTGCAATTGTGTTTATCTTTTCAAGAAACCAACTCTTAGTTGATCTTTTCTACTGTTGATCTAGTTTCTCTCTTTTATTTCTGCTCTGTTCTTTAGTATATCCTTCGTTTCACTAACTTGGTGCTTGATTTATTCTTCTTTTTCTAGTTCCTTAAGGTGTAACTTTAGGTTGTTCATTTGAGATCTTTCTGTTTTTGATGTGTGTGTGTGTGGTTTTTTTTTTTTTTTTTTGCTATAAACCTCCCTTCTAGAACTGCTGCAAACTCCCCCAAAGAACACAGCAAAAGGGAACACTTTCAAACAAACTCCATGAGGTCAGTATTACTCTAATACCAAAATCAGTCAAATATATTACAATTAAAGACCAATCTATCTTATGAATATAGATCCAAAAATCTTCAACTAAGTACTAGCAAACAGAACACAGCAACGTGTATATGATACATGCACAGCCAAGTGAAATTTATCCCAAGACTACAAAGTTGGTTTTACATCTTAAAGTCAGTTAATATAATACACAATATGAAGAGAATAAAGGGCAAGAAACTCACACAATTATCTTAAGTATACGGAAATTTCATTTGTCAAAATTTAATGTCTTTTCACAATAAAAACTCTCAACAAATTAGAAATAGAGGGAAAGTGTCTCAACTTGAAAATGGCCCTTATGTAAAACCCAAAGCTAATATAATCATTTAACATTGTAAGACAATGTTTTGCCCTTAAGATCAGGAGCAAAACAAGGATGCCCACTCTCAACACTTCAGTTACGTGATGGAAGTTCTTGCCATGCAATAAGGTAAGAAAATGAAAAAAAAAAAAAAAAAAAAAAAGCATTCATTTTGGAAAGGAAGTAAAGCTATTTCTATTTGAAGAAACCATGATCTCATATATAGGAAATCTTAAGAACCCCACTAACAACTACTAGAAATAATAAACAAGTTCAATAACATTGCAGAAATATGATATCAATATATAAAATTCAATTATACTCCTATAAACTAGTAATAAGCAAAATTTAAAAAAGGAAAAGATTCAAAAAAGACTTTAGCATCAAAAAAGAATAAAATACTTTGAATAAATTTAACAAAAATACTTATGAATAAATTTAACAAAGCTGAAAAATGTTTATGCTGGAAACGATATATTGTTTAGAAAAATTAAAGATGACTTAAATAAATGGAAAGACATCCTATGTCTATGAATTAGAGAATTAATATTGTTAAGATAACAAAACTTTTTAATTTGACCTACGGATGCATGCAGGACATTGCAGGTGGCAAAATTACTGCAAACAGGAAAGAAAATTATGAATATATTAGAACACAATGAGTAGACCATTTTGGTAAAAGTAAACATATATATGGAGGAACTTCTGCAGAAAAAGAGAGTCTAAGTTATAAAGAATCTTGAATGTCAGTATCAGAAGTTGAAATTTAATTTTTAATTCATGAGTATCCCATACAACTTTTGAACAACCAGGTGAAATCACCTAGTGCTTTAGAAACTTAAGTCTGAAGAACATGTGCAAATTTGGTTAGACAGGAAGGCACCAGGAAGGCACCAGAGACAACTAAATCTAAAATTTAGTCTGAAAGCCACAGTCATAGTGAACTTAGACCACTCTCTCTTGGTTTCTGTAGTCTCTACTGTCCAATAAGGTAGTCACAAGGCAAAGATACATTCAATTTTAATTAAGTAATATTAACATTTGCATTCTTCATTTGTGCTGAGCGTATTTCATATGCTCGATGGCTAAATGTGACTAGTGACTACCATTCTGAACAGTACACTCAAGGGCATTTCTATCATGAAGAAAGTTTCCGTTAGCCAGAACTATTCAGAGGCTTATCCCTTTATCATGAGGACCCAGATTTTATACTTGGGGTAGATTATGTCAACACAAAATGGGTGAGACACAGAGAACAGGTGATAATAGATCCATTATGAGCTAAATGCACTCCTTCACCATCACTCTAATGACAAATAAAGGTGCTAACTGAATTTCTGGCATAAGATATGAGAATCTGAACTATAAAGAAAATATTAAAAGTAGTATGTGATTGTAAGAGATATGTGAAAAAAATGGAAATTAATTCTTTATAAATCAACTAGCTAGATTAATAGAAAGATTATTTATTTGGTGTTTGAGTTAGAAGTAGCTTTTGTTTGTGAGCAGCTTTTAGCCTTTGTATTATCTGTTTTCACACTGCTGTAAAGAACTATCTGAAACTGGGTAATTTATGAAGAAAAGAGGTTTGACTCACAGTTCCACAGGCTTGACAGGAAGCATGACTTGGGGGTCTCAGGAAAGTTGCAATCATGGCGGAGGCGAAGGGGAAGCAACATGTCTTCTCGTGGCGGCAGCAGAGAGAGAGAGTGAAGCCGGAAGTGCCACACACTTTTAAACAACCGGATCTCATGAAAACCCACTGTCACAAAAATAGCAAGGGGGAAGTCTACCCCCATGATTCAGTCACCCCGGACCAGGCCTCACCCTGGGACATGTGAGGATTACAATTTGAGGTGAGACTTGGTTGGGGACACAGGGCCAAACAATATCAGCCTTATTTATAATGTCTTAAAAATAGAAATGTGAATATAGTGTCTGTCGGCATTCATGCAGTGGCAGAGCCAACCTCTTAGTTGTACTCTTCCTCTTCCTGCCATATGTGGTGCCTCAGGTTCTTCATATAACTGTGAACACCAGGAGACATTTATACTTAAGGCTTTCTGTCCCTTTTGTTAGAAAATCAAAACCTGCACAGAACTTCTTTCCTCCAGTCAATTTTTGCTTATATTGGCTAGTACCATGCTGCCTCAGCACCCATAAAAGCAAAGGAACTTTGGAACATGAGTATTAGCTTTCATAGTTTCTGTAGTGGGGTGGCTACATAAGAGAAAAAGGTTGCAAATGGTTGTTGATCAGAGGACTTTGGTGTCTATCACAACTACATTGATTTCTATATATCAAACTTATATAACAGTTAATGGGTACAAAATATATATGTAGTTAAAAAGAATGAATAAGACATACTATTTGAACACAGAACAGGGTGAATGTCGTCAACAATAAGTTAGTTGTACATTTTTAAATAACTAAAAGGGTAATAAGATTGTTTGCAACACAAAGAATAAATGCTTCAGGGGATGGATACCCCATTCTCTATGATTTGATTATTTCAAATTGCATTCCTGTATCAAAACACTTCATGTATCCCAGAAATATATACTTCTACTATGTATCCACAAAATCTAAAAACAAAACATTTAATTTTTAAAAAGGCAAAAAAAAATGGTGAAGGAACTATTCCAGATATTGGGCTCTATTGTGTATTCCCAGCCAAAAATCAATAAAGTATACAAGTTGAATAAATTATTCTGGCTTTTGAGTATCCCTCTATTATACAGAAACTGTGTCATCTGACAGATCTATATTTCAGATTTTTATTATAGAAAGAATGATACATTTCAGCTGTCTCAGTTCTGTTTTTCTTCAAGAATGTCAAATGAGCAGATATCACTGTGAACAGGCAGTAAGTTGGAATTGAATGCCAAAAAAGTAGCCATTGATTTTTATATAAAAGTGCATTAATACTATTGAGCTCTACTTTGTTTGATGTATTATTCATATCTAGAAGTTATTTATGCTTATATATCACAAAAAAGAGACATGGAAAACCATAGAAAATAACCATTTGACAGAAATGCATAATTCATGATATAATCAAAACTACTTAGAGTGTATCACAATACTTTCTTAGTGGTTGAGCAGAATGCAATTAAACATTTGCAAAATTAGATTAAAAACAGATTAGACCAAAGTACATTTAAAAGGGGAGTTAGAAAACATTAAAACTAGATATAATCTTCTTAATGACAGTAACTACTATATCAGACACTGGAGATAAACAAATAAACTTTTCATCCTGAGGAACACACTGCTACTTTTTTTTTTTTTTTTTTTGAGATGGGATTTTGATCTTGTTGCCCAGGCTGGAGTGCAATGGTGCAATCTCCACTCACCGCAACCTCCGCCTCCTGGGTTCAAGTAATTCTCCTGCCTCAGTCTCCTGAGTAGCTGTGATTACAGGTATGTGCCACCACACCGGCTCATTTTGTATTTTTAGTAGAGATGAGGTTTCTCCATGTTGGCCAGGCTGATCTCGAACTCCCGACCTCAGGTGATCCGCCCACCTCAACCTCCCAAAATGCTGGGATTACAGGCGTGAGCCAGCGCTCCCAGTCTCACACTGCTACTTTTAAGCATTCATGTTTGTTTTCTGGGGGCACCGTGTAACAGGCCTCTAGTTTCACAGTCCGGTGCCCAGGGTATCTCAATACATCGGGAATACTGACCCACACTGGAGGTTTGGAATGGAATTATGTCAATGGAGATGAGCCCCTAAACACTATCCTGTCAGTATTCTATCCAGTCCTAAAAATTCAGAACAATCCATAAACCAGAGCTTGTGCATATATGTAGCTCAGAAACAATAGTTTTCCAAGACTCCTTCTTGGACATTCACCCCCAAAGGACATCCTGCTTTCTTTGCTGGACCTGAATTAGTGAGCGCCAAGCTTCTCAAACTCTTAATGTTTTTGAGCACACATTAAATGCAAAATATGTGATGATGATAGTGGGGAAGATAGAGACATGAATTCTTTTTATTCCATAATTCCCTTTCTAACAGGAAACATAAATGCCTAGAACAATTTTCCAAAAGTGGAGAGGTTACTAGCGACACAATTAAGAATAAAATAGTGTGTTATAGAAGCACACATATAGTAAGTTTTCAGGTTAGCTAAAAATATTTAAATTACTTCTCATCTCTGTTTATGCATACACAAACATTTTTCACCTTCAAAGAAAGCATATTTTCATTATGAAATATTTAGTGGAATAGTAGAGAGAATGCAATGAATGTATACTCACAAGTGTATATGTGAATATATTTAATATAATTGCTGGTTCATAGTGTATGCATATATTTCTCAAATATTGCCAAATTACTCTGCAAAGGGGTTGTGCAAATTTAAAATTCCACTAGCTGAATGTTAGAAATTTTATGTCCCCATATGCTTACTTAGGAGTCTTAGCATTGTTACACTTGCAAAATCTTGTTGCTATATTCTGTCTCATTGTGATTTTAATATGCATTTCTCTGCCAAAAAATAAAAAGGAGAGTATTTTTGTTTGCTTATTTTCCGCTAATATGTCCTATAAGTTTTATGAATTATCTTTCTATATTGTTTGCTTGATTTTCAGTTAGGATTCTCATTTAAAAAATATATTGATGCCTGTAATCCCAGCACTTTGGGTGGCCAAGGTGGGCAGATCACGAAGTCAGAAGTTCAAGACCAGCCTGGCCAACATAGTGAAACCCCATCTCTACTAAAAATACAAAAAATTAGCCGGACATGGAGGCATGCGCCTGTAATCCCAGTTACTCAGGAGGCTGAGGCAGGAGAATCATTTGAACCTGGGAGGCAGAGGTTGCAGTGAGCCATGATTGCACCATTGCACTCTAGCCCAGGCAACAGTATGAGACTCCAACTCTCTCTCTCTCTCTCTCTCTCTATATATATATATATAAAAATATATACATTTTTATATTATTTATGTATATGAAATCTATATATATATATAGATTTTTAGGAGTTCTTTATGTATCTTCCATTCTAATCCATTGTCACTTGCGTGTATTGGAAATGTTTTCTGCAGTTTAGACTTGTCTTTCTACCTGTCAGTATCTTTCATAATATAGAAGTGTCAGGCTCTAAAATAGTTGACTTTATCAGTTTTTCCTTTATAATTACAATTTTGTGCTTTTTGGAGAAATCTTTTTGAGCCTTGAGTACAACATATTCTCTAATAATTTTTTCATAAATTATTGAAATTATTTTTCAAAAACAATGTTAAAGTACTTTTCTTTTTTTACACATTAATCTTAGATTTACCTGAAATTTACTTTTTATGTATATCTAATTACAATCTTTCAACAAGGATAAACAGCACTATTCATCAAAGCACTCTTCCACTGTTTTTTCAAGCCTCCTCTGCTACTTATGAAGTTTCCTTGTGTTGTGGGTTTGTTTCTGGGCTGTCTGCTCTGTTGCATTGGTCTATCATGGTGACAGTTCTACAAGACATTCATCACCATAGCTTTATAGCAGGTCTTGATATCTAGGAGGGCTAATGGAGCCCCTCTCTTCTTCAGCAGTGTCTTGACTTGATTTAGACCTTAGCATTTCCATATGAACACTTAAGTCAGTTTTAAAAGTTCCCTAAAAGGAATCCCATTGGGATTTTAGTTGAAATTGCATTGAATTGATAGGTAAATTTAGGCAAATGATATTTTACTGTATTGAGTGTGTTCACATATGATACCCTATGTCTTTCCATTTACTTAAGTCTTTTCTGGTCTTCTTTCAGTAGTACTGCATTTTCCCTCATCAATATGCTCCATATCTTTTTAGATGAATTCCTATAAATATTAAATTCTTGTGGGTACTATAAAATGTATGCCTTTAAAAGTATGCTTTCTGTATGTTCATTGCTGACATACAGGACTACAATAAATTTTTATATTGATAATGGAGCTAGGAACACTTTTGAGTTCTTTAGTCCTATTAATATATTTCTAGATTATCTTGAGTTTGTTGGAAAAACTATGGTACTCTAGATAGTATTCAAATTTTTGTTTCTGCCTTTCTAATCCTATACATTCTATTTTTTCCATAATTTTTTATTACTATATTGACTAGAATCTTCCACACAATTTTGAGTAGAAATAATGACAAAGAACATTCCTCTTGGTTTTGAATTTAAGTAGAATGATTTTAGCATTTCACAATTAAATTTGATATTTGCTGTCAAACATTAGATTGTCACATCAGTATTGTGAGGCAAGTATGGTCATTTTGCAGTTGAAAAACTGAGGCTTAGTAACATTAAATGATGTGCATAAGATCACTCAAAACAGCAAAAATAGGAAAAGAACCCAGAACAAATGACCCTGATATGGTTTGGCTGTGTCCCCACCCAAATCTCATTTTTAATTGTAACTGCCACACTTCCCACGTTTCACAGGATGAACCTGGTGGGATGTAATTTAACTGTGGGGTACAGGTCTTTCCCACGCTGTTCTCATGATAGTGAGTAAGTCTCACAAGATCTGATGGTTTTAAAAATGGGAGTTTCCCTGCACAAGCTCTCTCTCTTTGCCTGCTGCCACCCATGTAAGACGTGACTTGGTTTTCCTTGCCTTGCACTATGATTGTGAGGCCTCTCCAGCCATATAGAACTGTAAGTCCAACAAACCTCTTTCTTCTGTGAATTGCTGTGTCTTAGATATGTCTTTATCACCAGCATGAGAATGGATTAATACACATCCTAAGGTCCTTTCCCTTTCCAAGACACAGTGCTGTCTTGCTAGAAAGTGTCCCTGGGCCATGTGTTGTTCACGCATGGAATGCAGTGGTGTGTGCAGAGTCTAAGTGTGGACTGTCAGCCCCAGCAGGCTCCAGACAAGCTCCACCAGAGAACATGCATTCCCATTCAGAGGCACATTTCAGTGCACTGCTGGCCTCAAGGTAAACCCCTTCCCTTAGGTAGGGGGAGCAAGTGCGGCAATTTCCATGCTGCTAAACATGATGCCGCTGTTCACTGGGAGAGTTCTCCCTGTATTGTTTCTAATGAATTAGAAAGTCTTCCATCTTTTCAGTGTCATGCTCAGTGATGGAATAGGACTTTTAATAAAGAAATCAGCCGGCTTGGCATGGTGGCTCACACCTGTAATCCCAGCACTTTGGGAGGCCGAGATGGGCAGATCATCTGAGGTCAGGAGTTTGAGACCAGCCTGACAAACGTGGTGAAACACCATCTCTATTAAAAGGGCAAAAAATTAGCCAGATGTGGTGGTGCACACCTGTAATCCCAGCTACTTGGGAGGCTGAGACAGGATAATCTCTTGAACCCAGGAGGTGGAGGTTGCAGTGCGCCAAGATCACATCACTGCACTCTAGCCTGGGCAACAAGAGCAAAACTCCATCTCAAAAAAAAAAAAAAAAAAGGAAAAGAAAAAGAGAGAAATCAGCCCAGCCTACTTACTTGGAGCTGCCCCCTGCCTGTCATGAGCTCTACCTTTTGGCTGCTATAATTAGGATTTTTTTAAGCCTGAAGGGAGAGTGAGAAGGTTCATTAATACTGTTGTAAGCTTTACTGTTTATTTATTTGTGTTATTTCATTCTTAACCAAAGGATGCAGATACTGTTTTTTTCCTTTGTTACATGAATTTTAAATTCAACTGTTGAACACTTTATTAATATATATTTTTATTGGCAGCCAGCTTATCTGTATTCATCTCAGCCTTTAATTGGCTGCCCCTCTCTCCCCCTCTGGAGTGGCTGCAAACTCTCATGGATGCTGATAGCATGAAAATCACTAGGTCTGCCAATTCCTACTTTTTCCCTCAGAAACATTGTCTTTATTGTGACACATGCTTAGTCTTCTATAACTTCACATTTCCAAGGTTTTATTTCTATTTCTAGACCAAACAAAATAAGGACAAAAACAAAAGGTTGAACAATGTCAACAATGCAGACACAGTTTAATTTATTTCAGAACATGCAAAATAATACAAACTTTACCTTGAAGAATACTATTAGAATATGATTTTTAAACAAATGAAAAATAAACTATGTAATGAATATAGACAGGTTGAATGAGGCACCTGGGTTTCTGGGATATTGTTTTGAATACAAAGTTGAGTGTTTTTACCAAGCAATTAGTCGAGTTAATATTTCCTATGAAAATCATGTTTGCATTTCATTTATAAATCCCCAGTTTATTATATGAGAATTGGAGTAGGAAATGACAAACCATGTCTATATAAAAAGTAATTAAGTACAAATTAATAAGCATAAATTCAATAACTAGCAAAACAAAAGTAATCAATGAAATAAAAATAAAGTATAAGTCCCTCAGATTTCTCAAAGAACTTGGAACTTAGAACTAGAGAACTACATTCAATTCAGTAATCCCATTACTGGATGTATATCAAAAAGAAAACAAATTGTTCTACCAAAGAAAAAACACATGCACTCACATGTTCATCACAACACTATTCACAATATTGAAGACATGGAATCAACCTAAGTGCCTGTCAATGGTGGACTGGATAAAGAAAATGTGGTATATATACAACATGTAATACTATGAAGCCATAAAAAAGAATGAAATCATGTTCATTGGAGTAACATGGATGCAGCTGGAGGTCACTATCTTAAGCAAATTAATGCAGAAACAGAAAACCAAATACTGCATATTCTCTCTTATAAGTGGAAGTTAAACACTGGTTACCCACGGATGTAAAATGGCAACAATAGACACCGAGAACTACTAGAGGAGTGATATGGTTTGGCTGTGTCCCCACCCAAATTTCATATTGAATTGTAGTTCACATAATCCCCACACGTTATGGGAGGGACCCAGTGGGAGGTAATTGAATCATGGGGGAAGTTACTCTCAGTTTGCATGAGTGAGTGAATTCTTACAAGATCTGATGATTTTATGAGGGACATTTCCCCTTTTGCTCAGCACTTCTGACCCATGAAGAAGGACTGTTTTTTTCCCCTTTCATCATGATTATATTAACAAGTTTTCTGAGGCCTCCACAGCCCTGTGGAACTGTAAGTCAATTAAACCTCTTTCCTTTATAAATTACCCAGTCTTGGGTATGACTTTATTAGCAGTGTGAGAAGAGATTAATACAGAAAATTGGTACCAGACATTGGGGTACTGCAGTAAAGACATCTAAAAATGTGGAAGTAACTCTGGAACTGGGTAACAGGCAAAGGTTGGAACAATTTAGAGGGCTCGAAAGAAGAAAGAAAAAAATGTGTGAATGGTTGGAGCTTCCTGGAGACTTGTTAAATAGCTCTGACCAAAATGCTGCTAGTGGTATGGACAACAAAGTCCAGGCTCAGGTGGTTTCAGATGGAGATGAGGAACTTGTTAGGAACTGGAGTAAAGGTCACTCTTGCTATGCAAAGAGACTGGCAGCATTTTGCCCCTGTTCTAGAGATCTTTGGAACTTAAAATTTGAGAGATATAATTTAGGGTATCTGGCAGAAGAAATTTCTAAGTGCCAAAGGTTTCAAGAGGAAACAGAGCATAAAAGTTTGGAAAATTTGCAGCCTGCCCTGCAATAGAAAAGAAAAACTCATTTTCTGGGGAGAAATTATGTGCAGAAAATTCACATAAGTAACAAGGAGCCTAGTGTTAATCACTAAGACAATGATGAAAATGTCTCCAGGACATGCCAGAGACCTTCGTGGCAGCCCCTCCCATCACAGACCAGGAAGCCTAGGAGTTAAAAATGGTTTAATGGTCAGGACTGAAGGCTCCCTGTTGTGTGCAGCCTAGTGTGCAGCCTCAGGACTTGGTGCCCTGCATCCCAGCTGCTCCAGCCATGGCTAAAAAAGGCCAAGGTACACCTCAGGCTGTGGCTTCCAAGGGTGCAAGCTCCAAGACTTGGCAGCTTTCACACGTTATTGAGCCTGCAATTGCACAGAAGTGAAAAATTGAGGTTTGGAAACCTCTGCCTAGATTTCAGATGATGTATGGAAATGCCTGGATGTCTAGGCAGAAGTTTGCTGCAGTGGTGGAGCTCTCATGGAGACCCTCTGCTGGGGTAGGCCAGAGGGGAAATGTGGGGTTGGAGCTCCCACACAGAGTCCCCAGTGGGGCACTGCCTAGTGAAGCTGTGAGAAGAGATCCACTGTCCTCCAGACCCCAGAATGGTAGATCCACTGACAGATTGCACCATATACCTGGAAAACTCATAGACACTCAATGTCAGCCCATGAAAGCCTCTGGAAGGGGACCTGTACCCAACAAAGTCTCCAAGGCTGCCCAAGGCTGTGGGAGCCCACCTCTTGCATTAGCATGACCTGGATGTGAGACGTGGAGTCAAAGAAGATCATTTAGGATCTTTCAAGATTAACGACTGCCCTACTGGATTTCAGACTTATATGGGGCTTGTAGCCCCTTTGTTTTGGCCAATTTCTCTGATTTGGAACAGGTGTATTTACTCAATGCCTTACTATCACTGTGTCTAGGAAGTAACTAACTTGTTTTCGATTTTACAGGCTCATAGGCAGAAGGTGAGAGGTGAAGCCAGCTGGACTTCCTGGGTTGAGTGGGGACTTGGAGAACTTTTCTGTCTTACAAGAAGATTGCAAAATGCATCAATCAGCACTCTGTAAAAACACACCAATAAGTGCTCTGTAGCTAGCAAGGAGATTGTAAAATGCACCAATCAGCGTTCTGTAGCTAGCAAGCGGATTGTAAAATGCACCAATCAGCACTCTGTAAAATGCACCAATCAGCATTCTGTAAAATGCACCAATCGGCAGGATCCTAAAAGTAGCCAATCACAAGGAGGATTGAATGAAGGGTATTCTGACAGAACAGAAACAGAACATGGGAGAGGACAAATAAGGGAATAAATGTTGGCTACCCCCTTCCAGCAGTGGCATCCCACTCTGGTCCCTTTCCACACTGTGGAAGCTTTGTTCTTTTGTTCTTCACAATAAACCTTGCTACTGCTCACTCTTCAGGTCTATGCCATCTTTAAGAGCTGTAACACTCATTATCAAGGTCTGCGGCTTCATTCTTGAAGTCAGCAAGATCGTGAATCCATCAGAAGGAACCAAATCCAGACACATCTTGGGAGCTCGTCCAGGGTATCGCCATGCAGTATCATTGGATTCCTTTTGCTTGCTGTTCTGTCCTGTTTTCCCTTAGAATTTGGGGGCCAAACACTGGGCACCTGTTGGCTGCTGGACTAAAGACAAGGGTGTCAGGCTTTCTGGGAAAGGGCTCTCTAACTATCCCCAACTCTTCAGAATTGGGAACATTGGTTTGCACAGAACCAGCTTCCACTTTTCTTATACTTTAGGGCTGAGCCGAGGGTCAACAGAGAGGGAAGCCATTCAACTTCAGCTTCCTGACAAAAAGTTGGTTGACCCTGCAGCCATGAGCAGAATTCTCAAAGTTACATTGCCCAAGCGAGACTTGCCCATCTTTCCTATCTATCCTGACCTTTTCATCCTGGGTCCTAATACCTGTCAAACTTCCTCCCACCTCTCTTCTCCGAGGCTAGTCCCGCTTCTAAAAGCCACTCCCTGTTTCTGGTGCCTTTCTAGTTTCTCCTATAAGAATGATTTCTAGTATAAATTTTGAGAATCTGTTCCCTTCCTTAGGCACCCAGACTCACCAATCAGAAAGACAATTTTTGCCCAAAGGCCTTTCAGGGAGGGTACTATCCGGAATTTTAGGATCCCTCCTCCCACTAGCAGGCCTAACAAAGGCTATTTCGAAAGCTAGAATATGAGGAGTCTCAGAAATTGCATCCTTCCTATTCATATGATGAGAAGTGAGGACAAAAGACATCATTCTTCCAACCCTGGAGATCCCTTCCCTCCCTCAGGGTATGGCTCTTTGCTCCATTTTGAGGCATGTCGTCTTTATAGAACAAGGGTAAGGTCCCAATACCAACAGGAGAAAACGCTTAGGACTCTAACAGGCTTTCAAGAATGCGTCGGTGGCTGGGCATGGTGGCTCACACCTGTAATCCCAGAACTTTCGGAGGCCAAGGCAGGCAGATCATGAGGTAGGAGAGCAAGACCATCCTGGCTAACATGATGAAACCCCGTCTGTACTAAAAAATACAAAAAATTAGGCATGCTGGTGGGTGCTTGTAGTCCCAGCTACTTGGGAGGCTGAGGCTGGAGAATGGTGTGAACCTGGGAGGCGCAGCATGCAGTGAGCTGAGATTACACCACCACACTCTAGCGTGGATGACAGAGAGAGACTCTGTCTCAAAAAAAAAAAAAAAAAAAAAAGAATACATTGGTAAGGGCCACTAAATTAGATTTTTTTCTTGATCCTCTTTGTGGTCTAAGACGAAAGGCAAGGGTGCAGGTTTTTGAGAATGTGTCAGTAAAGGCCACTAAATCCGACCTTCCTCAGTCCTCATTGTGGTCTAGGAGGAAAACTAGTGTTTCTGCTGCTGCTTCAGTGAGCTCAATTATTCCAAACAGCAGGGTCCAGGGTGTTTTATTGTTTTTGTTTTTTGTTTTTTGTTTTTTTTCTTTCAGATGGGAAACACCCAGCCATCAACAGGCTCACCCTTGAAATGCATCCTAAGCCATTGGGACCAACTTGACCCTCAAACACTGAAAAAGAGGCAGCTCATTTTTTTTCTGCACTATGGCCTGGTGCCTATATTCTCTCTCTGATGGGAAGAAGTGGCCACCTGATGGAAGTGTAAATTACAATACTATCCTGCAGCTTAACCTTTTCTGTAAGAGGGAAGGCAAACGGAGTGAAATACCTTATGTCCAAGCTTTCTTTTCATTGAAGGATAATCCACAACTATGCAAAGCTTGCAATCTTCATCCCACAGGAGGACCTCTCAGCTTACTTCCATATCCTAGCCTTCCTACAGCTCCCTTTCCTATTAATGATAAGCCTCCTCTAATTTCCCCCACCCAGAAGTAAACAAGCAATCTCCAAGGGACCACAAAAGTCCCTGGGCTATTGGTTACACCCCCTTCAAGCTGTAGAGGAAGAAGAATTGGTCCCCTTCTCTCTCTCTGATTTAAAGCAGATCAAAGGAGACCTGGGGAAGTTGTCAGATGATCCTGATAGGTATATAGCTGTCCTACAGGGTCTAGGGCAAATCTTTGACCTCACTTGGAGAGATATCATGCTATTATTAGATCAAACCCTGGCCTTTAATGAAAGGAATGTGACTTTAGCTGCAGCTCAAGAGTTTGGAGATATCTGGTATCTTAGTCAAATAGATGATATAATGACAGCTGAAGAAAGGGAGACATTCCCTACTGGTCAGCAAGCTGTCCCTAGTATGGATCCCCACTAAGACCTCAACTCAGATCATGGGGACTGGAGTTGCAAACATCTGTTCACCTGTGTTCTAGAAGGACTAAGGAGAACTAGGAAAAAGCCCATGAATTATTCAATGATGTCCACCATAACCCAGGGAAAGGAAGAAAATCCTTTTGCCTTCCTTGAGTGGCTACAGGAGGCCTTAAGAAAATATACTCCCCCATCACCTGACTCCCTTGAGGGTCAATTGATCCTCAAAAATAAGTTCATTACATGATCAGCTGCAGATATCAGAAGAAATCTACAAAAGCAAGCCTTGGGCCCTGAACAAAATCTGGAGGCATTATTAAACCTGGCAACCTTGGGGTTCTATAATAGGGACCAAGAAGAACAGGCCAAAAAAGGAAAAGTGACATAAGAGACAGGCTGCAGCCTTAGTCGTGGCCCTCAGACAAAGAAACCTTGGTTGTTCAGACAGGACAGAAAATGGAGCAGGCCAATCACCTGGTAGGGCTTGTTATCAGTGTGGTTTGCAAGGACATCTTAAAAAAGATTGCCCAACGAGAAACAAGCCACCACCTTGCCCATGTCCACTATGCTGAGGCAATCACTGGAAGGCATACTGCCCAGAGGACAAAGGTTCTCTGGGCCAGAAGCCCCCAACCAGATGATCCAAAAACAGGACTGAGGGCGCCTGGGGTAAGTGCCAGCTCATGTCATCACCCTCACTGAGCCCAGGTAAGTTTAACCATTGAAGGCCAGGAAATCGACTTCCTCCTGGACAGTGGTGCAGCCTTCTCAGTGTTAATCTCCTGCCCCAGGTGGCTCTGCTCAAGGTCTATTACCATCCGAAGAATCCTGGGACAGCCTGTAACCAGGTATTTCTCCCACCTCCTCAGTTGTAGTTGACAGACTTTGCTCTTTTCACATGCCTTTCCTGTTATGCCTGAAAATCCCACACCCTTATTAGGGAGAGACATATTAGCCGAAACTGGAGCTATTATCTACATGAATATGGTGAACAAGTTACCCATTTGTTGTCCCCTACTTGAGGAGGGACTCAACCCTGAAGTCTGGGCATTGGAAGGACAATTCAGAAGGGCAAAAAATACCTGTCTGGTTCAAATCAAGCAAAAAGATTCCACCACTTTTCCTTATCAAAGGCAATATCCCTTAAGGCCTGAAGCTCATAAAGGATTACAGGATATTGTTAGACCTTTAAAAGCTCAACGCTTAGTAAGAAAATGCGACACCCCAATTCTAGGGGTATGAAAACCAAACAGTCAGTGGAGACCAGTACAAGATCTTAGACTCATCAATGAGGTAGTAATTCCTCTATATCCAGTTGTACTCAACCCTTATACGTTGCTCTCTCAAATACCAGAAGAAGCAAATGGTTCACTGTTCTTGACCTCAGGGATGCCTTCTTTTGCATTTCCCTGCACTCTGGTTCCCAGTTTCTCTTTGCCTTTGAGGATCCCACAGAACACATGTTCCAACTTATATAGATGGTCTTGCCTCAAAGATTTAGGGATAGTCCTCATCTCATTGGTCAGGCACTGACCCAAGCTCTAGGCCACTTCTCAAATCCAGGCACTTTGGTCCTTCAGTATGTGGATGATTTACTTTTGGCTACCAGTTTGGAAGCGTCATGCCAGCAGGCTACTCTAGATCTCTCAAACTTTCTAGCTAATCAAGGGTACAAGGTATCTAAACCAAAGACCCAGCTCTGCCTAAAAGAAGTCAAATATCTAGGCCTAATCTTAGCCAGAGGAACTAGGGCTCTCAACAAGGAATGAATACAGCCTATACTGGCTTCTCCTCACCCTAAGACATTAAAACAGTTGTGGGGTTCCTTGGAATCACTGACTTTTGCCAACTATGGATCCCCAGATATAGCGAGATGGCCAGGCCAGTCTATACTCTAATCAAGGAGACACAGAGGACAAATATTCATCTAGCAGAATGGGAGCCAGAGGCAGAAACAGCCTTCAAAACCTTAAAGCAGGCCCTAGCAAAAGCTCCAGCCTTAAGCCTTCCCACAGGATAAAACTTCTCTTTATATGCCACAGCAAGAGCGTGGATAGTTCTTGGAGTCCTTATTCAGACTTGTGCGATAACCTCACAACCAGTGGCATACATAAGTAAGGAAATTGATGTAGTAGCAAAAGGCTGGCCTCACTGTTTATGTTTTGTGGTGGTGGTGGCCATCTTAGTATCAGAGGCTATCAAAATAGTACAAGGAAAGAATCTCACTGTCTGGACTACTCATGATGTAAATGGCATACTAGGTGCCAAAGGAAGTTTATGGCTATCAGACAACTGCCTGCTCAGATACCAGGTGCTACTCTTTGAGGGACTGGTGCTTCAAATACACACATGTGCAGCCCTTTTCTCCCAGAGGGTGGGGAACCAATTGAGCATGATTGCCAATAAATTGTAGCCCAGGCTTATGCCACCCAAGAGGATCTCTTAGAAGTCCCCTTAGCTAACCCTAACCTTATCGTATACATGGATGGAAGTTCATTTGTGGAGAATGGGATACAAAGGGCTGGTTATGCCATAGTTAGTGATGTAACAGTATTTGAAAATAAGCTTCTTCCCCCAAGGACCAGAGCCCAGTTAGCAGAACTAGTGGCATTTACCTGAGCCTTAGAACTGGGAAAGGGAAAAAGAATAAATGTGTATGCAGATAGCAACTATGCTTACCTAATCCTACATGTCCATGCTACAGTACGGAAAGAAAGGGAGTTCCTAACCTCTGTGGGAACCCCCATTAAATACCACAATGAAATCATGGAGATATTGCACCCAATGCAAAAACCCAAGGAGGTGGCAGTCTTACACTGCCAAAGCCATCAAAAAGGTGAAGGAGAAAAGGCAGAAGGAAACTGTTGGGCAAGCAGTGAGGCCAAAATTGCTGCCAGGTGGAACCTCTCATTAGAAATAAATATGGAAGGGTCTTTGATATGGAACAACCTTCTCCAAGAGATTAAGCCCCAGTACTCCCCGATCAAAACAGAATGGGAACTTTCATGGGGGCATAGTTTTCTCCCCTTGGGGTGGTTAACAACAGAAGAGGGAAAGGTACTCATACCCGAAGCTAGCCAGTGGAAAATACTTAAGATCCTCCACCAAACTTTTCATATGGGTATTGAGAACACTCATCAAATGGCCAAATCCTTATTTACAGGACCAAATCTCCTCCAGAGCATCCAACAAGTAGTCAAAGTCTGTGAGGTGTGCCACAGGAATAACCCTTGGGGTCATTGTAAGGCCCCTCTGGGGGAACAAAGAATAGGTCACTATGCCAGAGAGGACTGGCAGTTAGACTTCACCCATATGCCTAGGTCAAGGGGATTTCAATACTTGTTGGTCTGTGTTGATACCTTTACAAATTGGATAGAAGCCTTCCCCTACATGACAGAGAAGGCTCAGGAAGTGGTTAAAGTCCTAATTCATGAAATAATTCCTAGATTTGGTCTTCCCCTAGGCTTGCAAAGCTACAATGGTCTGGCTTTTAAAGCCATGGTAACTCAGGGAATTTCCAGGGCACTAGGGATACAATATCACCTTCACTGCGTCTGGAGGCCACAATCCTCAGGGAAGGTCAAGAAAGCAAATGAGACACTCAAGAGGCATTTATGGAAGCTAACACAAGAAACTTACCTCCTATGGCCTACTCTCTTGCCCATGACCTTATTGAGAATCTGAAATTCTCTTCACAAAATGGGACTCAGTCCATATGAAATGCTGTATGGATGACCTTTTTTCACAAATGACCTCCTACTTGATCAGGAAGCAGACAACTTGGTCAAATATATAACTTCTTTGGCAAAATATCAACAAAACCTTAAAAATCTATCCAAAGGATGTCACAGAGTAAAGAGAATGGAATTGTTTCAACCAAGAGATCTAGTGTTGGTCAAATCCCTCCCCTGTACCTCCCCATCTACGGATACTTTGTGGGAAAACCATACTTAGTAATCCTCTGTATCCCCACTGCAGTTATGGTGGCAGGAATGGAATCTTGGATTCACTACACCTAAGTTAAACTTAGGACATCCCCTGAGGAACCGGCACGACCGACAGCTCAGGAGTTCCAAGATCAGCCAGACCAGCCTCGATACACCTGTGAGCCACTGGAGGCCTTGCATCTGCTATTTTGGAAGGAAACATCCCAGAGTAAAAAGACTCCTACAGCTGATCCTGAGGAAAAACCTTTCCTACTTAAAAAATAAGTGAAAATCTACATAATCTTTAACACCTCTCCTTGCCCTATTAATGGATTTTTTTTTTTTACTGTTTTGTCACATTATTAAGCAGTACACTAACATACTCTTTGCAGTAGGACTGCAGCTCCTGCCGGGAGCTGCAGTCCCACTGCGGCTGTAGCTCCTGCTGGGACAAAAATCCTAATCATGTCAACCTTTTTTCTATCATCCTTCCTTCTGACAACAATTTACTCCTACCTTTAACTTAGACTGGATAAAATAATTTCATCTTCTAGGGTACCATCTTTACCCTCCTACTTACTCTTTGCCTACCTATTCCTCCTGCTTCCTGGGATACCCCAGATAGTCACCGCTCCCCTTCCACTAGTTCCTAATTACCTCTACAAAACTCTCAACTTAACCCACTCTCTGTTAAACCAGTCCAACCCTTCACTGGCAAACGACTGTTGACTTTGTATCTCTCTATCAGCTACTGCTTATGTTGCCACTTCTGTTCCTGCAAAAAACTGGGTCTTTATTAACTTAACCTACCATTCTCATTATGAAGGAAAAGACCCTTTCCAACTTCTAAATATGCAATCATTAGCCAACTTCCCCATCTCTGATGGGACTAAGAACACCCTAACAGGATGCACAATCCAACTTTTACTCTCTTACATTTCCAACCTCACCTATTACATAAGCAATGAAAAGCCATACAGGACCCTGTAACCATGAATACCATCTTAATTTTCCAAGTCCCCTTATGCATCCAGCACAACCTTTTATCAGTCCTGCCCCTGGGGCACCTACTATCCCATCAGTGTAATTACACCCTACAACTTCAAACCCCAATTGATTATAGTAACTTCTGAGTCGCCCAAACAGCTCCATTCAGATGGCTTCTCTGCTTCTCAGGGCCTCCAAAAATCATCACTTTCTCCCTGCTTAACAAACAGTCTGGATTTTGTGATGGCAAACATTCTCCCTGCATGACGATTCACCCCCCGACCCCCTGCAGCAGTGCCCCCACCATTAGTAAATGCCTTCTTATCCCCTCTTTCTATCACTCCCTTGAATGGTTTCTAGCAGATACAAAATGATTTTTTCTCTAATGGGAAAATAGAACACAGGGAGCCACTCAGTTTGCTTCCAACACCCCTTTCTAGCTGCTCACCAGAGCCACCTTGGCAAGTACTCTAGGGGTATGGGAAAATGAAAACAACAAACTCACACACCTTTTTAACATACACAGCCAGTTCTGTCTATACAGCCAAGGCATATTCTTCTTATGTGGAACTTCAACCTATATCTGCCTCCACACCAACTGGACAGGCACTTGCACCTTAGTCTTCCTAAGTCCCAACATTGACATTGCTCCAGGAAATCAGACCCTATCAGTGCTCCTCAAAACTCAAGTCCATCAGCTCAGGGCCATATAACGAATACCCCTACTTACAAGGTTAGGAATGGCCACTGCTACAGGAGCCAGAATAGCAAGTTTGTCCACTTCGTTATCCTACTACCGCACACTTTCAAAGGATTTTTCAGACACTTTGCAAGAAATAACAGAATCTATCTTTACTTTACAACCCCAAATAGACTCTTTGGCAGCAGTGACTTTCTAAAACTGCCAAGGCCTAGATCTCCTCACTCCTGAGAAGGGAGGACTTTGCACCTTCTTAGGGGAATAGTGTTGCTTTTGCACTAATCAGTCAGGGATAGTACAAGATCCCACTGGCATTTACAGGAAAAGGCTTCTGAAATCAGACAATCCCTTTCAAACTCTTATATCAACCTCTGGAGTTGGGTGACATGGCTTCTCCCCTTTCTAGGTACCATGACAGTCATCTTACTATTGCCTTTAGACCCAGCATTTTTAACCTCCTTATCAAATTTGTTTCCTCCAGGAGTGAGGCCGTCAAGCTACAGATGGTCTTATGAATAGAACCCCAAATGAGCTCAACTCACAACTTCTACCAGGGACCCCTGGATCAATCCACTGGTCCTTTGACTGGATGTTGTGGGAAGTCAGGAACCCCAAACGGAGGCACTGGCTGGAGCCGTGGCAGGGGAGCATAAATTATGAAGATTTCATTTTAATATGGACATTTATCAATTCCCAAATAATATTTTTATAATTTCTTATGCCTATCTTTTCTTTACTCTCTTAATCCTGTTATCTTTGTAAGCTGAAAATGTATGTCTCAGCTTGATATTTGAGGACCACTATGATATTTCAGTTAACTGTACAGATTGATTGTAAAACATGTGTGTTTGAACAATATGAAATCAGTGCACCTTGAAAAAGAACAGAATAACAGCAATTTTCAGAGAACAAGGGAAGACAACCATAAGGTCTGACTCCCTGTGGGGTTGGGCAAAATAGAGCCATATTTTTCTTCTTGAAGAGAGCCTATAAATGGACGTGTAAGTGAGGAAGATATCGCTAAATTCTTTTCCTAGCAAGTAATATTAATAATTAATACCTTGGGGAAGGAATGCTTTCGTGGGGAGAGATCTATAAACAGCTGCTCTGGGAGTGTTTCTCTTATGTGGTTGAGATAAAGACTGAAATACACCCTGGTCTCCTGCATTACCCTCAGGCTTACTAGGATTGGGAAACTTACTAGGATTGGCAAACTCCACCCTGGTAAACTTGTGATCAGACTGGTTCTCTGCTCTTGAACCCTGTTTTCTTTTGTTTAAGTGTTTACCAAGACAATACATGCACAGCTGAACATAGACCCTTATCAGTAGTTCTGAATTTGCCTTGTCCTGTTTCCTCAGAAGCATGTGATCTTTGTTCTCCTTTTTGCCCTTTGAAACATGTATCTTATGACCTACTCCCTGTTCTTGTACCCCTCCCCTTTTGAAATCCTTAATAAAACTTGCTGGATTTGCAGCTCAGGTGGGCATCACGGTACTACCAATATGCGATGTTGCCCTCAGAGGCCAAGCTGTACAATTCTTCTCTTTGTACTCTGTCTCTTTATTTCTCAGCTGGTCGACACTTATGGAAAATAGAAAGAACCTACATTGAAATATTGGTGGCTGTTTCCCCCGATAACTGGCCCAGAGAGTTCCCCTCAGGAGAACATTACAACTGCAGGGCCCCTTCTTCACCCCATCCAGCAGCCAGCAGGAAGTAGCTAGAGCAGTCATCAGCCAATTCCCAATAGCAGTTGGGGTGTCCTGTTTAGAGGGGGGATTGAGATGTGAAGCCAGTTGAACTTCCTGGGTCGAGTTAGAACTTGGAGAACTTTTCTGTCTTAAAAGAGGATTGTCAAATGCACCAATCAGCACTCTGTATAAATGCACCAATCAATACTCTGTAGCTAGCAAGAAGATTGTAAAATGTACCAATCAGTGTTCTGTAAAATGTACCAATCAGGCCGGGCTCCCACCTGTAATCCCAGCACCTTGGGAGGCCGAGGTGGGCGGATCATGAGGTCAGGAGATTGAGACCATCCTGGCTAACATGGTGAAACCCAGTCTCTACTAAAAATACAAAAAATTAGCCAGGTGTGGTGGCAGGCACCTGTATTCCTAGCTACTTGGGAGGCTGAGACAGGAGAATGGGTGAACTTGGGAGGCAGATCTGGTAGTGAGCCAGGACCGCATCACTTCACTCCAGCCTGGGTGACAGAGTGAGACTGTCTCAAAAAAAAAAAAAAAAAAAAAAAAAGCACCAATCAGCAGGATCCTAAAAGTAGCTAATCACAGGGAGGATTGAAAAAAGAGCATTCAGATAGGACAGAAACAGAACATGATGGGAGGGGACAAATAAGGGAATAAAAGCTGTCCACTGCCAGCCAGCAGTGGCAACTTGCTTGGGTCACCTTCCACGCTGTGGAAGCTTTGTTCTTTTACTGTTCACAATAAACCTTGCTTCTGCTCACTCTTTGGGTCTGCGCCATCTTCAAGAGCTGTAACGCTCACTGCAAAAGTCTGCAGCTTCATTCTTGAAGTCAGCAAGACCATGAACCCACCAGAAGGAACCAACTCTGGACACAAAGGGACTTGCCTTTTCTCAGATGAGACTTTGGACTTAGACCTTTGAGTTAATGCTGGAATAAGTTAAGACTTTGGGGGACCATTGGGAAGGCACGATTGGTTTTGGAATGTGAGGACATGAGATTTGGAAGGGTCTGGGGCAGAATGATATGGTTTGGCTCTGTCCCCACCAAAACCTTATCTTGAATTGTAGTTCCCATACTCCCCACATGTCGTGGGAGGGACTTAGTGAGAGGTAATTGAAACATGAGGTCAGTTACCATCATGATGTTCTTGTGATAGTGAATTCTCACAAGATCTGATGGTTTTTATAAGGGACTTTTCCCCCTTTTGTTCAACAGTTCTCTGTCCTGCAGCTCTTGAAGAAGGACGTGTTTGCTTCCCCTTCTGCCATGATTGTATTAATAAGTTTCCTGAGGTTTCCACAGCCCTGCAGAACTCTGAGTCAGTTAAACCTCTTTCCTATATAAATTACCCAGTCTTAGGTATGTCTTTATCAGCAGCATGAGAACAGGCTAATACAAGGGGGGAGAAAGGTAAAGGGGAAAAATGTTGAAAAATTAAGTATTGAGTACTATACTCAGTATCTGGGTGACAGCATCAATTGTATTCCAATCCTTAATATCCCATAGTGTACTCAGGTAACAAACCTGCACATGTACCCCCTGAATCTAAAATAAAAGTTGAAAATAATTAATTCCTGCTTAAAATAATTTAAAAATACAAAGATTTTACTTAAAGAAAAGTATAATTCTCTGAATACCTCTCCTTGCCCTGATATGAAAACAATGGTGACTCTAAGCCCTGGGGTCCTCTCTGGTATCCATCTCAGGGAGTTGAGTGGATATCAGAATTGCTGCAGGAAATCAAGTTGGTGAATGTGCAAATAGTTTTTAAAGTTAACAACATGAAATTTCCACAATTAAAATGTAAGGAAAAACTATAGATGTTGGCATAGTATGGTGAAAAGGGAACACTTCAACACTGCTGGTGGGAATGTAAATTAGTACAATCACTCTGGAAAACAGTATGGAGACTCCTTAAAGAACTAAAAGTAGAACTACCATTCAATCCAGCAATCTCACTACTGAGTCTCTACTCAAAGGCAAATAAGTCATTCTATTAAAAAGACACATACAAATGCATGTTTATAGCAGCAGAATTTGCAGTTGCAAAGATATGGAACCAACCTAAGTGACCATTGACCAACAAATGGATAAAGAAAATGTGGGTCAGGTGTGGTGGCTCACATCTGTAATCCTTGCACTTTGGGAGGCTGAGGCAGGCAGATCGTCTGAGGTTGGGAGACTGAGGCCAGACCAACTAATATGGTGAAACCCTGTCTCACCTAAAAATACAAAAATTAGCCAGGCATTGTGGCGGGTGCCTGTAATCCCAGCTACTTGGGAGGCTAAGGCAGGAGAGTCACTTGAACCTGGGAGGTGGAGGTTGTAGTGAGCTGAGATGGCACCGCTGCACTCCAGCCTGGGCAACAGAGTGAGACTTTGTCTCAATTAAAAAAAAAAGGAAAGTGTGGTGTATATATATATATATATATATACCATGGAATGCTTCATTCCATAAAAAGGAATGAAGTAATGTTTGCAGAAACTTAAATCTAGTTGGAGGCCATTATTCTAACTCAGAAGTAGCTCAGAATGAAAAGCCAAGTATCATATGTTCTCACTTATAAGTGAGAGCTAAGCTATGAGGACTCAAAAGCATATAGAGTGATGTGATGGACTTTGGGGACTTTGGGGGGTGGTTGGGAGTGGGCTGAGGAATAAAAGACTACATATTGTGTACAGTGTACACTGCTTGGGTGACAGGTGCATGAAAAATCTCATAACTTACCACTAAATAACTCATCCATGTAACCAAAACCACCTGATCTTAAAAACTATTGACATGAATAGAGACAGAAATATACTATTCTTCTTACTTTACTTAAAACTTCTAAGAAAAATTGTCCAACAGCATTTACTTATACAAACTCATGTCAATTAGGTTTATTTCTAAATTGACCTCATTTGGTATCTGCCAAAGAGAGAGACAGAAATGTGCTCAAATCTAACTTTAAATGGCCTGCTTACCAATATGCATGGGAAGTAAGGACACTTACATATTAGTAATCTTTATTTCATTAAATATTAAAATTACCATATAGGTAATCTTTATTTGACACAAAATCTGATCGAGTCCTCTCCCCTCCACACCCATTCCTGGAATCCTTTAGCTTCTAGTTGCTTCCATTGTTTGAAAAGGGGTTTTTTTGTTGTTGTTTTTTAAATTTTAGTTCAAAAACACATGCTATGTTGAAGTATATTTTTCTCTTTCTGACTGGATTTGATACTAAAACATATTTACTAAGAAAATAAGTGTAATTTTTCTTGTGGTCTCAGAATTTTAGTTAAAGTCCCAAAGTTAAGGAGACTAGGTGATAAGTACCCACATTAAAAGGAAAGGTGCTTGTGCTAGTCAGATTCTCCAGAGGAGCAGAGTACCTAGGGGTGTGTGTGGGGGTGTGTGTGTGTGTGTGTAGATAATTTGTATATGTATGTGTGTGTATGTATATATGTGTATATGTATATATGTGTGTATGTGTATATTCATATATATAATGTGTATATGTATATATGTGTATGTGTCTATGTATATATGTGTGTATGCATATGTGTATATATAGTGTGCATATATATATATGGGTGTGTATGTATATATGTGTATATGTAAATGTGTGTACATATATGTGTATATATAATGTGTACATGAATATATATGTGTGTGTGTACACACATACATATAAAGGGATTTACTATAAGGAATTGATCACAGGATTTTGGATGCAGACTAATAAGTCCCAATCTGCAGGGTAGTTTGAAAGCTACTGACCTCACAGAGATAATGGTATAGTTTCAGTTGCAGCACAAAGCCTGAGGCTCAGAAGAACTGATGGTGTGGTTCAAATCTGAAGGTCACCAGGCCGAAGACCCAGGAAGAGACAATGTTTCAGTTCAAGGCAGGAAAAAGCCAATGTCTCAGTTTGAAGACAATCAAGCGACATAAACTCCCTCCAGCCCAGGGGGATGTTTGGCCTTTCTTGTTCTATTCAGTTTTTCAACTGACTGGATGAGGACTCCCCCATATCAGAGAGGGCAGTCTGATATACTCAGTCAACTGATTTAAATGTTAATCTCATCCAAAAACACCCTCACAGACACACCCAGAGCAATATTTGAACAAATATTTGGACACTGAGTTGAGTAGACACATAAAATTAACCATCACAGTGCTGAATAGAGAACAGATTGAGGGGGTATTAATAACTCACCCCATTCCAGCCTAAATGTCTGAAAAGAATTATCCAAGCTAGATAATGTGTGGATGCAGTGGCATTTTCCTTTCATTGGTCTTTCTCCAGGAAACCACATGTAAAACTCTAGGATAGGGTACTGAGGAAGAGGCCAGGGTATGGAGGAAGGAAACACTGAGATCTCCCTTCTCACAGCATGTTTCAGAGCCAGGATGCACAGACTCTTTACTGTGTTCTGCCTGTAGAAATCAGAAAGTAGGAGGTTTGCAGTGCTATCTGCTTTAATTGAAAGAGCAGCTACATGGAGCAGTGCCTCCATTATTTGAAGTGGCAATGGTATCTAAATTTCTCTTGGGTATTTTGGACAACTCAGGAGGTAGACAGGTCACAATCTTTATGGTAAGATCTTTCCAAGAAGGTGGTTTCTGTCAGGATGAGGGAGACACAGCAGGAGCTGAGGGTAAATCATAGTAGTTCAGTTGGACTATTAGAAAGAGAAATGTCTAAGCTATTAAAAAGGAAGTCCTACAATACAATGGCCTACAAATTTTCTGACATAACTCTTCAGAGGTTGGTGGTGCAGATCGAAAAGGCATCTCTGCTCCACATAATCATTCAGGGATCCAGGATCCTTCCATCTGTTATTTCATCATCTCCTAGGACACTGTCCTCTGTATGGTCAAAGTTGGCATGTGATACCTCTGAGTTCTAGCTGAGACTAGCTGAGTTCTATGTGAAAATGGCTTATATCATTTCCACTTCCCATCAGTGAGACCTTAGTCAGGCAGTCACTGAAAGCTACAGTTTTTGCTGAGAATTATGTTGTTTAGCTTGGCTTTCATTTGTTCAGTTAATCTCTGTTACTATAGAAAAACTGGGCAACAAGCAGTCTCCTTGGCAATTAGTGAATGTTCTGCTTGCACTGGGAAGCGTTGAAGAGTTTCAAGAATCCATAAGATACTGCATGTGAGTACTGACATTTGGAGATATACTAAATAGGAAGCATGTTGAACACTATCATATTAACAAGAGAGAACTCTAGTAATAGAATGCATGCCGTGCCATGTACTACCTTATGTACGAACTGTCTCCTCTAATTGACTCTCTACTGCCCAATTCTTGAATTCCTTGAAAAAAAAAAGGAGTCATATAGAAAGAGAAAGACACTGGCACAATCCCCTTTCCCATTGCAGGCCGCTCAGCCAAGGATCATGACTAAGCAGACAGGTGGGAAGAATTCTTGCATTGCATGTAAGATAGAGCTTCTGCACTAGCCTGCTCAGGACCAACAGAAAAGCTGTGAGATATGCTCTGAAGAGGGGAAAAAGCTGGAGGTAGAAATGGGTTAGAAGCCATCTGAAACAATGAGGGTAAATAAAAAAAGCTTTTTCCTATTTATCTTCCATTTAGCTTAGACCATCAACAGACCTGTTAAAGTGTTTTAAATATCTAGCATTTTCTCCATTTTACTGCCAATATAGACTCAAGTACAACTGGTGTGTTGGTGAAGAACTTCGTATGTACCCCTATGAGTAGGCAAAGATGTTCACTCTGTCAAGAATTCTTTTTTTTTTGAGATGGAGTCTTGCTCTGTCGCCCAGGCTGGAAGTGCAGTGGTGTGATCTTGGCTCACTGATTTCACGCTATTCTCCTGCCTCAGCTTCCTCAACTGGGACTACAGGCACCCACCACCATGTCTGGCTAATTTTTTGTATTTTTTTAGTAGAGATGGGGTTTCACCGTGTTAGCCATGGTGGTCTTGATCTCCTGACTTCGTGATCCACCAGTCTTGGTGTCCCAAAGTGCTGGGATTACAGACGTGAGCCATTGTGCCTGGCCAAGAATTCTTAATAGGCAATAGATATGGGTAAATTTATTTAAAATTTCATAATTTTAATGTGTTATCAATTATATTCTTAGGAATTATGTAATTATTATTTTCCTAAGTGTGCATATATTTATAGGATCTAAATTATTAGAGATAATGACAGTAATTTATCAAGACAGAAAGTTTATTAACACACTTCTGAAATTATGATGTTCTTTTTTTTTTCTTTTTTAAATTTTTTATTATTATTATACTTTAAGTTCTAGGGTACATGTGCATAACGTGCAGGTTTGTTACATATGTATACTTGTGCCATGTTGCTGTGCTGCACCCATCAACTCATCAGCACCCATCAACTCGTCATTTACATCAGGTATAACTCCCAAAAAAGTCAAAGGTTTGTCATTTAATGTTAGCACAATTTTACACTTACTAATGGCTGTTGGCATTTTGAGTTCTATTCAGTGTAACATTCGTATGTCAAATTATAGACAATATGTTTGTTGGGTAAATTCTCTTATCTTTATTGCAGCTGGAAGAGGAGGAAAACTTTTTGGTGCGATGGAATGCTTAGAAGCCATATTATCTTTATATTTTATTAAGCATTGTTATTGTAATTTTTTAGTTCAAAAATCATATATATTTATATTGTCTTATAAATGTCTTATTTACTTCTTAAAGTTGTAATTTTAACCACATTTGTCAAAATCTCCTCTTTTAATAAAAGTTTTCTATTCTTGTTCATTGCATCAGTGAGACTTTGCTCAATATTTCTGACACCTGAAACCCACCATAGAAATGATGCAAAAAACGAAAATACTCTTAAGATGTGACTGAGAATAAATGAAGAAAAAACACAGGACTTTTTTTTTGTAGGTAGGATGCAAATGGTTAAGGTCTTTGGAAGGGTGATTTTGATAGAGTAAGTGTGAAAGAACGCATTTCAGCACACTAACAAATTGTTGGTAAGGAAATAGTAGCTATGGGTATAGAACATTTGTTTCACAATTATAGCAATGGAAAAAAAGCTCCTCTCAAGTGAGGAGGAGAAATGAGTTAAATAAGCCTTTGTTTATTTTTGTTTGCTTGTTTTTTTTTTTTTTTTTTAAGTTTATGTAGAGACCACCAAAATTTGGAGATATTGGAGACCCCACGGAGAGAGGAAGAGAGTGAAGATAAGAAATTGGGAGGTGACAGATATCTTGGCAAGGCTGCTGAAATGCCAAACACACAAAAGGAATTCTTAATTCAGTAGAGGAAAACAAAGAGCTCCTTTTTTGAGCTTCAAATTAAGAATTAGAGAATGCCATGAGGTATAAAGTTTCTATCAACTTATTAATAATAATCATATTTCCAATATGTTCCTAAATCTCCAAAAGAATTAAAAGCTTCCTTTTAGGTAAAGGCCATGGTGGATTTCTCAGACTTCCCAACCAGGACACCTGGTAATTTTCTGAGTCGGGTGAAATCCTCTCCAGATGGACGCAGGTGACTCCCACTCGGCCCCTATGCAGCAGCTCTTGTCAGTGTCACGCAGCCACCAGGCAGTGCTCTTCAGCACCATGGGATCTGTTGGCGATGGCTCAAGTTGGATCTCTTTCAGGAGATCCACAATTGGCCGGTAGAAAGCACACCCTGTGCCCTGCCATAGGGAGAACACAGCCCCTTCCAGTCATAGCCCTCTCTGTTCACTCTCTGAGCTCCACCTAGAGTCATCCCCATGTGCCTCTGATGTCCCTGTGTCCTACACAGGCCATGGGAGAAGTGGTTTTTGAGCCCCTCTCAGGTGACATTTATGCAGAGTGTGTGAGAACAGAACTCCAGCATCTTTTGTTGCCATAGCAGTCTCCCGTTTCATCTTTAACTTCTTACTGAATTTCCAACTTTGTTCTCCCTAGGCAGGAATGGATGATGGGCTAGTGACAGCAAAGCTGGATGCATGTCTTGGCCTGCCTGGCACAGAGCCTGCACCTGCTCAGTCCCTGGACACTCTTCATGGCCAACAGCATCGAGCCACAGAGAAAGTCTTGACATTTTCTTCTTGTTGAGCAAGAGGCAATCTTCTGAAGCATTAGTTTGAGAGACCCAAGTTCCCAATAATAACATAACTCAAGCAGCAAATGTTTTAGTTGATGATGTGTCGTCCTCAGAGTAAGTGTTACAGATAGGCCAGAATATCTCTGTATCCTTGAGAATGTAGTTTTAAAGAAGTCTGGGAGTTGATTGTTCTCTGCAGCTAAGGCATCTAGATGTTATTAGTGACTCAAATATCATCTACTCTATCTCTTCTCTAAAACATTTTCAAGTTCAAAAGAAAAAAAGTATTTTTTTCTTACCATCAAAGGCAGTTTTGCTTACTTTTCCAAGAGAAGGTATAACAATAAAAGCCAAGTGATTGTTGATCATTAATTTTTTTTTTTGAGACAGTGTTTTTGCTCTTGTAACCCAGTCTAGAGTGCAATGGTGCAATCTTTGCTCACTGCAACCTTCAACTTCCGGGTTCAAGCAATTCTCCTGCCTCAGTTTCCTGAGTAGCTGGGACTACAGGCTTGCGCCACCACACCTGGCAAATTTTTGTACTTTTATTAGAGATGCAGTTTCACCATGTTGGCCAAGCTAGTCTTGAACTTCTGACCTCAGGTGATCCACCCGCCTTGGCCTCTCAAAGTGCCAGGATTACAGGCGTGAGCCACTGTGCCTAGCCTGATCATTTAAAATTCTTAAGATGCTAGAAATTCAGGTACATTTATCAAAAATATTATAACATAAAAATCTAAAAAGAGTTCTAAAATCTCTGATAAAGAAAATTAATAGTAAATTTAATTTCATTACAAAGTATACAAACAGATAAATTTCAAGCATTTTAGGTTTATTTAAAAAATATTGACACTGTCTAAGGAAGAATCAACACCAATGTGTTGGTTACATTTCAAACACAATTTAAAAAAACATTCTTATATGAAAGTTTAGTTAACATGCTTAACTGTTTCTGAATATTCATCTAGATTCTCTGAAGAACACTAATTTTTAAAAAATCTCTCAACGAAATTAGTGCTGCAGCTCTTGGTCTTTGCAAACTCTAAGCGCCTAGTTAAAAGCATATAAGCCATATGTAAGCTTCACTCTTAATTATTTTGCTTATTATTTTAATGTTTATTGTACAGTCATTAATTGGAAATTTTAGAATTTGGCAGCTGCAACACATCTAGCATTAAGACTTTTAATAGCACATTCCATTTTGCTTCTCACGAAAATTGAGGAGTCAGATATTATTACCCATTTCCTGAAATATATGAGACATACTGTCTATTTGTGCCTAGAACTAATGAGTAAATTTTAGCATTTTCAAATTCAATATACTCCAACAAGAGAAATGTATAATTAAATTGAATTAAATTTGGCATCTGTTTTTATTGAGTACTATAGAAACCTTAACTCACTAAGGTGGTGTTTAACAAGTTTGTTAATTCTCTGTACTCATGACACTATACATATTAGAAGTAATAAATGCTTTTTTATTATTCCTTAATTCATTATGTGATAATTTATTTAAAGATTCATATTAAAAATAATTGTAATATAAAATGATTAAATATGCTCACAAATTGTGATTTATTACACATAAATTCAAACACTTACTCTAAAATGCACCTTCAAATAGTAGGGAATGTGAAGAATTATTCTAATTTTATAAAGTTGCTTTTCTAGCTATATTTTGGTGATGAAAAGTTTTAAACTTTTATTTGCATTTAGTTTTATGTAATTGACAGAATGATGATGGAATTTATTGGTTTTGTTTAGTGACATAATAGAAAAGGTTATCGTGGGACAGTGGATTATTTATGGAACTTAGAAGTTATTCAGTCAAGAAGGGAGAGCTGGTATCTACATAAATAATCTGCACAAATATTTTTTCATAAACATATATGTGTGTATATAGATAGATATATATATATTTTTTGAATACATGTATTTGAGGAGGAGTAAACATGTTTCTATCTGTAAGTCCCAAAATCAGTTTTCCCAGGATCACGTAGAATTGGGGTTGGTAAACGTTTTCCATAAAGAGCCAAAAGGTAAGTACTTCCAGCTTTGTGTATCATGCAGCCTTTGTCATAGCCTCTCAACTCTGTCCTAGGGAGGCAGCTCTGTCTGTCAGAGAAAGCAGCCATCCACAATGTGCAAACAAATGGGCCTGGCTGTGTTTCTGTGCTTCATTTGCAAAAATGCTCTTCTCTCAACCTCCCATGACTGATGTATCTTTGTCCTCTTTTTTCTTTTACCACAAAAAAATCTCATACGGCATATTTAGGTTTACCATCTTTTTTCCTTAAGCCTATTATTACCTGTATTGTGTTCTCACTGCCTTGAAGATACATAATTTTCAACCCATTTCACACTCGTTCAATGCTCAGGTTATTGAAACTCTCCTCAGCATCTGGCAAGGTTCACTGCTGTTTCCTCTTTGACCCCCGTCCCTTCTTTTTCTTCAGTTTTCCACTGCTGGCTCATCCTCCTTCATCTTCTCAATTTGGGGAGTTGTCCCAGGTCAGTCTTAACTTTCTCTCTGTTAACTCTTCATTTTATCTTTGGGCAACTCTGCATAGTCCTCTATCCTTATCTTACATCAGAAAGGCCCCTCTTCAATATCCATCAGGACTCTAGAAGTAAATTCTTAACTGATCCATCACTACTACCAATAGTACCACCACTAACTACTATTACTGCTACTGTCACTAGGACGACTACTGCTATTACCCCTAATTATCACCTTTGGCACTACTAAGTTATCTCTCATGCTCACATCCCAGAGGGATGAGAACCAATTATGCATCTATTTTGCAAATGATATCTTTCACTTAAGAGAGTTATAGTGACTTAAAAAATATACAGCCAAAATGTGGTCAGGGCAATATTTTAAGTCAGCTAATTTCAGGGATTATATTTATAAGTAAATAGTTAAGTAAGTTGTTCAAATATGTCATGTAACATTAATCTTCATTTGTAAAAATATTCAAAGAAGAAGCTACATCTCAGTTTGTTAAATTCATAGTAACTGAAGAAGGGACTAATTCACATTTTTGAATTTTATTTTCAGTATTAGATGAGTTATTGTACCCTCTGGGAAGATTATGAATTATCCTAAATTATGAATTATTCAATAACATGTGTCTGTGCATGTGTGTAAAGATACTGATAATACTAGGAGATCAGCGAGCAGGAGATACTGATAATACTAGGATACTTAATGAAGAATACTGAGTTTGGAAGAAAAAAACAGAAGCTCTTTGGAACATGAACACATGTTGGAAACTGTTATAAAATTGGAGGAAATAAACTTTCAAATAAGCTTCCATCACCAAGACAGATATGAGAGATAAAGTAATGAATCAACTGAAGTAATGAACCTAATGAGTGTATTGAAAACAAGAAAGTAGGTTCTTCAGGGTTTTTTTTTTTTTTTATGACAACGAGGTAGAGTTTTCCTAATCTATTCTGAATTGATATTTTTCTCTTCCTTGTGACAAACAGTACAACTTTGAGGGAATGAAGGCCAAGCTAACATTTGTATTCATCTTCTAAAGGAATTACACATATACTCTCAGGCTCATTACCAGCATTGTCTGACATCCTGAGCAACAAGGGCACAGATGAGGAATAACAGGGCTGTTAACGAGGTCTGCACTTTGCTGGTATGAATATGAGGAGACAGAGGTATTGCCAAATTCCGCAGCTGTCTTGACACACATATTTATTGAATGCCCCCTTCGAAATAAAGAGCAGAGTAATCTCCAGGCCAGAGTATCAAAACAACCTTACTTTATATTCTTTGCCTCAGCTCTCTCCACTAAGAGCACAGCTTGCATGTTAGCCAGCTCTCACTCCAACTGCCAATCAGAAATTTCCAACTGCTAAGTGAGAGTCCTACCAACATGTTCCACCATTGCATCAAAGAATATGTCCAAAACAAACCAGCATTTTTTGTTTACTTCTTTCTTGAAATTATCATCTTCATTATCCTGACCACTTAAAAACCTGACAGCTTTTTTTTAAATTTTCTCTTTCTCACTTTACCAGTTCTCGTATGTAATCAATTGCTATGTTCTATAAATTATATCTTTGTGATGCTTCTCAAACTCTTCCCTTCATTTTCTTCCCCACATCTGTGGCTCTATCTCTACACTTTAATTACCTCTCACTAGACTATGAAAATAGCCTTCTATCTGGGTCACTCTACTTCCAGGTTCTCTGAAATTTAATCTGGCCTAAAAACTTATGAAAACTTTTAACTTACAGCTTCCTTGCTCAAATGCATTCAGTGCATAGCCTGTCCCCACCAATCAAATGACATCCAAACCTCTTAGCATGGCAGTGAAGGGAGGCCATCTGTTACCCTGTCTATATCATGTCACAAAGAAAGCAAACTGTCCCCTATGCTCTGAATGGTCCCTGGATAGTCCTGATTTTACAGTTTGTGCAAGCTAGTCTTTCTACCAAAATTGATGTGAAGTCTGATTATCCAAACTCTACACACCCCCGGGACCCAACGCAAAACACAGCAACAACCACAGCGAAAACCACAACAATCTCCACACCAGCATGTTTACCATGTTTAAGTCACTCGCACATTCTGCAGTCCTTAGCTCATTTAACATTAAAAACAATAACATTGTGGGTTCTGTCATGTACCTTTTTAATTTTACAAATGAAAACAATATTGCTGCTTGAAAGGGTTAAGAGTTTTGTTGAGCTCTTCCTTTTTAACAGGTTATTTATATGTCCCTTGTAGCACTCATTCAATTCTGTGTGTAGTGTTAATTCTGTGGCTGTGTCGTATTCCTTGTAAACTTGCAAGTCCATTGAGAGGAAAAGCAGTCATTATTTTTTTATATTCCTCACAGGATGTAGCTAAATTTTTACACATGCTATGTGCTTATCACAGATTTGAATATGCACATGACTCTTACTATAGCGTGTAAAACTACTTGGTTGCTCTTTTCTCTCCTCTGGATTTACACCTGACAACCTCTTATCTGAACCAAATCTCTAGTCCAAATGTTACATTTTTCTGTCATGTCTTTTCTGATTTCCCAATGCACATTTGGCCCTTCCTACAATCTGCTCTAGAACTTATATGAGAGTTCATATTCTAGTTATTTGTCTGGTATTTTACTCTGTTATTTCTTCGGATACCTCCAATAACCTAAAGCTCCTTAAAACATTGATCCTCTCTCTCTGTCTGTGTTTTTACTCTTCCCCACAATACCCAGTGCATTCTGTAATAACAATAATCGCTGTACAATAATTTTAATTGAAGTGATCTAAAATTCTTCCAAAATAAAAGGCTTACCTTTTGTAATAAGAGACTTCAGAATAATAAGACAAAGGATAAAGTATTTTATTTTTCACATGTGTAAGAATTCACAGTGTATCCTATACTTCACTGAGCAGCTCCATAGTGTATTTGTCTTGAAAAATCATTCAGAGACATCAGCTGACAATGGTTCTACTCCCTGGAACATGAAACTTTCAAGGTCTTTCTGGTTACTCCAGTCAGCAACAATGGAGAAATGGCATGGCAAGGTGCATGCTAAAGACTTTCCAGGACACACCTGTGCTGCATTAGCTCACCATCCATTGGTTTTGAAAAGTCATGCGGCCACATCTAGCAGTAAAATGACTGATATATGCAGTCTCCATGTAGTCTATATCGTAACCACAAGCTACAATTCTGCTCTTAGGAAAGAAACAACAGAACTTTTTTTTTTTTTTTTTTTTTTTTTTTTTTTTGTGAACAACTAACGGTTTCTGCCAGGTGACCCTATTTACCTTTCTTCATTCCATAGATAGTCATCCCTTACTCAGTCAAGACAATTGGGGTGGAACCACTAAATCTAAGATTTGTGTGTGATGTGCGGCATTTTTCATGAGATTGGGAGGTAGCTTCCTGTAACTTTTAAATTAAACACAAATTATGACAGAGTGAGACCGTGCCTCTTAAAAATACACAGAAAAATTGCCTGCTTCCCTTCAACCTTCCCCTGCATTCACACACTTGGATACCTTCAGTGGTGAAGCACACCCAAGTTATTCATGATGTAATGTTACCAAAAACACCAGGGCTTCAGCCTAGGCCCTGCTGCTCACTGCACAGAAAGTTAATCACTGAGATTACAAGTATTACCAAGGGAGAAGGCTTAAATCCGGTGCTGCAGCAGAGAGAATGTAAGCTCAGTCTCAAATCCAACTCCCTGACAGACTAAAACTAGGGGTTTCCATAGCAGGAAAGAAATGTAACAATGTGTAAGAAAACAGGAACTAGGGAGGAACAAGGAAGCAATCATGATGAATGAAGGTGGCATATTATGTTGTCCGGATGTGGCGATTTGGTGAGCTTCAGTTCTTTAATACTTTTTTTTGAGACCTGAAGGTGGTTTCCTGAGGAAGGAACTCAGATGAAGCAAATGTAAGCTTCAACCTTTAAGACCAGAGCGTCAATTTCTGTTTATCCAAAAAACTATCTATGTGACTGTTGGGTCAGTTTCACTAACCCCAACAAAGAGCACGCAAGGATGGAAAACACCAAGATGGCATTACTTTATAGCAACTATTAAATCCTGCTGGACAGGATTACAAATATTCTCTGCCCCAGCTATGGCATCTTTTAGCTGATCCATCTTTCCCTAGTGCTGAAACATGGAAAAATTCCCTTATCTTGTTCTCCAGGGCCTCCAACTCAGCCCCTTGGAAGATTATTCATTGACCTTTGCAATTCAGGCCACATTTGCAGTGGATGTTGGAGAGTATTCATTTTTTAAAGACTGTTGCATTTAACAACCTATTCCTGTAGTGGATTGAATAGTGGCTTCCCAAAATAGCTTTATGTTCTAATTCCTGGAATCCCTGAATGTTACCTTACTGAAAAAGGATTTTGTATATATAATTAAGGATCTCGAGATGAGATAATCCTGGATTACCTGAATGAGCCTTAAAGGCAATGATGACTGTCCTTTTCAGAGAAAGAGAAGGAAGAGTCCTGGGCACAAGGAGAATGTGGCAAAGTTGGAGGCAGAAAATAGAATTAGCCACAAGGTAAATAATGCATGGAGATACCAGGAGTCTCAATATATGTGGAAGTTTCTCTCCTAGAGCCTTCAGAGGTACCATGGTCTTGCCAACACCTTGACTTTGGACTTCTGGTCTCCATAAATATGAGAAAATAAATTTATATTTTTTAAGCCATTCAGTCTGTGGTAATTTGTTAAGGCAGGCATACAAAATTAATAAACTGGATAAGTTTGAGTGCATAAATATCTGTTTAGACTTGAAAACTCACAGACATTTTTAGTCCAGCCTTGTAGTTTCATAGGTAATACACCATAACGGGTGTTTCGGATTCAGCTATTGCTTCCTTCATAGTGTGTCTGGAATTGGTGGGTTCTTGGTCTCACTGACTTCAAGAATGAAGTCACGGACCCTCGAGGTGAGTGTTACAGTTCTTAAAAATGGTGTGTCCGGAGTTTGTTCTTTCATACGTTCAGATGTGTCTGGAGCTTCTTCCTTCTGGTGGGTTGGTGGTCTCCCTGACAGGAGTGAAGCTGCAGACCTTTGTGGTGAGCATTACAACTCTTAAGGGCAGCACGTCTGGAGTTGTTCATTCTTTCTGGTGGGTTCGTGGTCTCACTGGCTTCAGGAGTGAAGCTGCAGACCTTCGCAGTGAGTGTTACAGGTCTTAAAAGCAGCATGGACCCAAAGAGTAAGCAGCAGCAAGATTTATTGCAAAGAGCAAAAGAATAAACTTTACACACTGCCGAAGGGTACCACAGGGGGTTGCCCTAGCTGGCTCAAGCAGCCTGTTTTTATTCCCTTATCTGGCCCCACCCACGTCCTGCTGATTGGTTCATTTTACAGAGAGCTGATCCGTCCGTTTTGACAGCGTGCTGATTGGTGCCTTTACAATCCTTTAGCTAGACAGAAAAGTTCTCCAAGTCCCCACTAAGTTAACTAGCTACAGAGTACTGATTGGTGTATTTACAAACCTTGAGCTAGACACAGAGTACTGATTGGGGTAGTTACAAACCCTGAGCTACATACAGAGTGATGATTGGTGCTTTTACCATCCCTTAGCTAGACATAAAGGTTCTCCAAGTCCCCACTAGACTCAGGAGCCCAGATGGCTTCACCTAGTGGATCCTGTACTGGGGCTGCAGGCGGAGCTGCCCGCCAGTCCGCAGCCCCGCCTGCACTCCTCAGCCCTTGGGCGGTCGATGGGACCAGGCACCATGGAGCAGGGGGCGGCGCCTGTCGGGGAGGCTCAGGTCGCGCCGGAGCCCACCGCGGAGGTGGGGGCTCGGACATGGTGGGCTGCAGGTCCCAAGCCCTGCCCCGCAAGGAGGCTGCTGAGGCTCATTCGAGCGCGGTGCATGCGGGCCGGCAGTGCTGGGGGACCCGGCGGAACCTCCGCAACTGCTGGCTCGGGTACTAAGCCCATCACTGCCCTGGGCCAGCGGCGCCCGCCGGCCGCTCGGAGTGCGGGGCCGGAGGCCCACGCCCTCGGCCCCCGCCCGCTGAAACTCGCGCTGGGGGACACAACCTGGAATGACCCACCATGAGAAACTCTCCACTGACAGGAAACGGACATGGAGGGAGTGAAGCCGATGCACCCCATTCCTCTGTCCCTTTTGTCAACTACTCTGAGATAGGATTACAGCCCTGCCTGAGAAATCCCATGTCTTCGAGGCTCATCCTGAAGCTTTGATCTCTGTGTGCTTCACTTCCATTTTTCATTGCATTCACAGCCCTGGGCTTGCACTTTCCAAATAAAGTATCAACACTTGAATCCTGGCCTCAGGTTCTAGGTTCTAGACGCCCTGCCCTAGATAGTAAACTTTTGATCTGTTGCTTCCACCCAATTCCGTCTGCCAGTAGCCACAATCAAAGTACTCTTCTGAAATTAGTTTGTGCCATGGCTTAGTGTCTTCACTTCCTTGTTCAACTCAAGCATTTCTCTCAATTTAGTGACATATAGCTGGAGGCCATCTGAAGAGCTTGGTCAGGGCCTCCTTCCTGTTCTTGTAGGTTTCTGAAACATCTGGCTTTCCATCCACACAGTTCCCAATTTGGGATCTTTCTTGTTTTCCTTTCATTTCTGTTTGCCATTTGGCTGATTAATACCTGAGATCATCTCACGTTCCTCTATTTCATCTGAGGAACATATAATCTTTTGAATTAAGAGCATATCTTTTTTCCTTGTGGAGGTAAAATAGATGATAAAGAATAGCACATACATGGTAGATATGTTTAAATTCTGACTTTCTACTGAGTTGCGTTACTTGGACAAATTAATAAACCTGTCAAAGTATCATTTTTATTTCTAAACTATGGTCATAAATTATATATCCTATATGACTGATGTAAGAACTGAATTGATAATGCCTATTAAGTATCCAGTAAATTAAGTATTCTGTAAATTAGAGGAATTTAGTAAACTTATAGTAGTAAATAAATAGTAGTTTTTGTTGTGAAGTATCAAGGAACATAACAGGTCAAAGAGTTTTCCATATGTTATTAACCACCTTAAAAAAGTAGAGTTAGAAATAATTGGTATGTGTAATCAATAAATTCAATCACCAATATACATTTTGAGTCACTACCATTTGTTCAATCTCTATCCAAATGAAGTAGTTATTTTTTCAGTAATTTCAGGGGAATAAATAGTTATATGAAATAAAAATAAAGTATATATTAAAGCAAGAAGAATAAAACAAGAAGAATATTAAAGCAAGAAGAAAAATAATAGGGCAGGTGCAGTGGCTCACGCCTGTAATACCGGCACTTTGGGAGGCCTAGGCGGGTGGATCACAAGGTCAAGAGATCAAGACTATCCTGGCCAACATGGTGAAACCCCCTCTCTACTAAAAACACAAAAATTAGCTGGGAGTGGTGGTGCGCTCCTGTAGTGCCAGCAACTGGGTAGGCTGAAGCAGGAGGCCTACCAACTTGATAGGCTGAGTCTGGGAGGTGGAGGTTGCAGTGAGCCCAGATCGAGCCACTGTACTTCCACCTGGCAACAGAGTGAGAATCCGTCTCCAAAAAAAAAAAAAAAAAAAAAAAAAAGAAACAGAAAAAGAATGAAAGTGTAAAACAGCAAGGTGTCTTTGAAGGGAGAAAGGAATGAAATTTAATAACCATTTTGGTGAGAAAATAATAAAAGAATAGGTACATAGAAGAATAGGAAGGCATTACTTAAAATTTAATAATAGAGACATATTATGTGGCATAAAAACAAAATCAGCCAATTCTTGCAAAATACCTTGCTTTAAAAATTTATATTATTTATTTTGAGGTCTGAGTCTTAAAATTTACTATAAAGACAGCATGAGACAAAGTAAATTGGGTAGAAATTTAATTCCAAGCACCCTATTAATCCCTATGCTAGGTTAGTTTACAATGTATTTCAGTTGCCACATTTTTCCTAAGGGCATTTCTGCTCTGGCAGGGGCTGATATTTTTCTGCCTCTCTTCCTGGTAGAGATTGCCTTAACTTTCTCCTCTCCACCTCCAATTTCATTACAGAACTTTGCACTCTGGTATATATAACATTTATTTTGCTGCAAATATAAAATGTGTCTTATGAATAACAGAAATGAAATAATTTTCTGTTACTTACAATAAAGTTTCATCTTTTGCTATTATGACTACTTTAGTAAAAAGTAAAAAGAAAAGAAAGACATTTTGTAAACACATCAGCTGATATTCCTCCATTTTTATTTTTTATAGAAAAAGTTGCATAATCATTAATTAGATATTATGATATCTAAAGATTAGCTAAAGTCCATACTGGATAACCATAAATCTTTCTCATCTGAATTCTGTTCATATATTCAATTGAAATAAACAGATGGAACCTTAAGCCCTTTGTAACTTATATAAATATAACAAGTTTATTATGGTATGATTATATTTCTCCACAACTGTCTGCTATAAAATACTATAGTGTTTACAATAACAAAACACCTTTTATCTTCCTCCATTCTCAGTCTAACACAGTGCTTATTTTCTTAGTAGGCATTTCACAAATACATGTTGACCAGATTACAAACCGACCAAACAAAAAAGTTTAAAACATTGTGACTTTAAAGTACAAAACATTTAATCTGCAGTTTACAAAATAAGGTTATTGAAGATGAGTTCAACCTATAAGAGTAGTTTAAGGTGCCTGAAATTTGTTTTCTGTATAAGAATATGGAAAGTGTATAAAATGCTTATTTTCCTGAATCTTTTAAGGCCTGTGCTTTTGTTATAGTTGATGAGGATGAAGATGTAGAAAAGTCATTTACTTATGTTTTATTAAAAATCTTAGAAAAAAGGAACTGGTCAGAAATATAAAAATTTTAATCCATATTAAAAGTCAGTTGGTCAGGTTCCACATGTAAGGACCTTGAATGTTGCTCTTGTCTTAATCACAGGAAAAAAGTTAAACACAGTAAAAAGTCAGCAACTCTTCTGAGATTCATAAGGGAAATGAGGTCACAAGGCAAACTACTGCTGCCAAAATTGAAGAGATAGACAGGTAGAGAAAAGTAATTACAACATGCTAGAGTAGAAACCTTCACAGGAACCTGTGTTGGAGTAGGAGAACTTGAAACATAATCGAGAATTGTTGGAGTCCAGGTGTGGACAAATCTAAGAATTAAAATATCCAGGGTTCCACCATGCTTTTGCGAGTCTTACCTTCAGGAGCTCCACAGTGCTCTCACAGCAAAACCAGAAAAATCCCCTCATACTTCCAGCAGGAGAAAAGGAAAATGAACCATTTTGAAATATGCTGGGGCACTCTGTTCATAACAAGTTTTGCCCTCTTAACTTGAGAAATAAGTACTCTAGAAAGCTGTGTGTGCCAGGATTCACAGTTCCAGGAATCAAAGGGCAGAAGTGGAGATGGCACCACTCACCATAACCCCTAGGGAGTCACTAGCAAGATTCTGCTTCCTGTTCCCAATACATTATATTCTCCTGGCCAAGAGGTCTTAGTTTCAGTGGGAGGAAGGCTGCCACCAGGAGACACAACAATTCCATTAAACTGGAAATTAAGATTGCCACCTGGCCACTTTGGGCTCCTCCTACCTCTAAGTCAACAGGCTAAGAAGGGAGGTACAGTGTTGGCTGTGGTGATTGATCTGGACTATCAAGATGAAATCAATCTACTGCCCACAATGGAGGTGAGGAAGAATGTGTGAAATACAGGAGATCCCTTAGGGCATCTCTTAGTATTATCATGAACTGCGATTAAGGTCAATGAGAAACTACAACAACCCAATCCAGACAGGACCTACTAATGGTCCAGACTCTTCAGGAATGAAGATTTGCTTCATCTCACCAGGTAAAAAAAATCCGTGACCCACTGAAGTGCTTACTAAAAACAAAGGGGATACAGAATGAGTAGTAGAAGAAGGTAGTCATCAATACTAGTTATAACCACATGGCCAGTTGCAGAAACAAGGACTGTAATTGTGATGAGTATTTCCTCCTTATTTTGTTAAGAACATGTTTGTGCATGTATACACTTGTAGTAAGAAAATATCTTCATTTTATTTCATTCTTTTTCTTTATCATGTGGCATAATGTTTACTGACTTCATATCAGTATTTAAGTGTTTGTTAACTTTATGTAATAGCATTTAGGTTAAAGATTAGTGTGTTTCTGGTTGTACGAAGGATAGCCATATTAAGTCAGGCATAATTATGACCTTACTATTGTTTTTATTTGAAGATTATATATGATTTCTGGAGATGTGTATGGGTTCAAGTTTTCAAGGGGTGGACTTGTGATGGTTAATATTGTCAACTTGATTGAATTGAAGGATGCAAAATATTGTTCCTGAGTGTCTCTGTGAGGGTGTTGCCAAAGGAGGTTAACATTTGAGTCAGTGGACTGGGAGAGGCAGACCCACCCTCGATCTGGGTGGGCACCATCTAATCAGCTGCCAGGGTGGCTAGAATAAAGCAGGCAGAAGAAGTTGGAAGGAGTAGATGTGCTGAGTCTTCCAGCCTCCATCTTTGTTCTGTGCTAGATACTTCCTGCCTTGGAACATCAGACTACAAGTACTCCAGATTTTGGACTCTTGGACCCACACCAGTGATTTGCCAGGGCTCTCAAGCCTTTGGCCGCAGATTGAAGGCTGCACTGTCAGTTTCCCTACTTTTGAGGTTTTAAGACTCAGACTGGCTTCCTCGCTTCTCAGTTTGCAGATGGCCAGTTGGGGATTTCACCTTGTGATTGTGCAAGACAATACTCCTTAATAAACTTCCCTTCATAATATACATCTATCCTATTAGTTCTGTCCCTCTAGAGAACTCTGACTAATACAGTTAACCAGAGCCAAACCAGCTGGAGTTATGCCAGAGCATAACTTACCAGAGAAAAGGGCAATACCCAAGTCCAGCCTACTTCAGCCTTGCATATGGAATGAGAGAAAAAGAAGAAAAAAATGGAGAAGCACTTGTGAAAGTCATAGCCCAGAAGCAGAGACTTACTGAAAAACAGAGAACTAATCATAAGACTATAGGATTCTTCCCAGCCCCACACCTCACTGCCACGTTACTAAACGCCTATTCACAGAAGTTCCTTTTATACAGTACATCTTATCTGACTATCAATAAAAAGGTGCAAGCATACTAAAACTCTCTCTCTCTCTCTCTCGATATACACACACACACACACACACACACACACACATTTTGAAGAGACAGATCAAGCACCAGAACCAGACATGGCAGGGATGTTGGAATTATCAGACAAGGATTTTAAAATAACTGTGATTAATATGCTAAGGGCTCTGATGTCTAAAGTAGGCAATACACAAGAACAGATGGGCAACTCAAACAAATGATAAAAATCCAAAGAAAGAAACAACAGATGCTAAATATCAAAACACTGTAAAAGAAATGAAGAATACCTTTGATGGGCTTTTTGGTAGACTGGACACTGCTGAGGGAAAAAATGTATGACCTTGAGCATGTATCAATAGAAACTCCCGAAACTGAAAAGCAAAGAGAACAAAGAATGAAAAAAAAAGAACAAAATATTCAAGGGCTGTGAAACAACTACAAAAGGTGCAACATACATGTAATGAGAATACCAGAAGGGAAAGAAAGAAAAAAATGAACAGAATAAATATTTGAAACAGTGATGACCAAGGATCCCTCCAAATTAATGTCAAACACCAAACCAAAGATTCAGGAAATTCAGAGAATGTTAATACAGGATAAATGTCAAAATAACCCTACACTTAGATGTATCATTTTCAAAGTAAAAAAAAATGTCAAACATAAATAACAAAACCTGAAAGAGGCTAGAGAAAAACACATATTACTTATAGAGAAGCAAAATATCATAGCTATATCTGACTTTTCCTCGGAAGCCATATAAGCAAGAAAAAAGTGAAGTGAAATATTTAAGTGTTAACAGAAAAAAAACAACCCTGCCAAGATGATTGTTGTATTCCCAATCAATCACGTAAGTTTCCACCTTAGCAAATTAGAAAGGAAAGAACAATTATATACAAAATTGACAATATAAAATAAATAATGGAATAGCAGAAATCAATAAAATTGAAAACAGGAAATTAATAAGAATACACAATAAAAAAAAGCTGCTTCTTCACAAAGATTAATAAAATTGACAAGCCTCTAGCTAGGTTAACTAAGAAAACAAGAGAGAGAACATAAAGTACTAATGTCAGAAATGAACAAAGAGACATCAGTATATTAAGTGGACATCAATGGACCTTGAAAAGATAACGAAGGAATACTATGAAAAACTCTATGCTCACAAATTTGATAACACATGAACTGGACAAATTCCTTGAAAGACACAATCTGATAAAGCTTACACAAGAAGAAACAGACAATCAGAATAGGCCTATATCTATTAAATAAATTGAATCAATAATTAATAACATTCCAAAACACGATGCATCTGTTCCAAATGAGTTCACTGGTGAATTCTACCAAACAACTTAAGAAATGAATTCTACCAGATTCTCTACAATCTCTTTATTTGTGATGGAAGCAGTGGAAATACTTTCTAGCTCATTCTATGAAGCTAGAATCACCCTAATACCAAAATCAGACAAAGATATTATGAGAAAGGAAAACTATAGACAATATTACTCATGAACACAGGTACAAACACCCACTATTAGAAAATTGAATTTGGCTGGGTGTTGGTGGCTCACTCCTGTAATCCCAGCACTTTGGGAGGCCAAGACAGGTGGATCATGAGGTCAGGAGATCGAGACCATCCTGGTTAACATGGTGAAACCCATCTCTACTAAAAATACAAAAAAAAAAAAAAAAAATTATCCAGGCGTGGTGACTGGTGCCTGTAGTCCCAGCTTCTCAGGAGGCTGAAGCGGAAGAATGGGGTGATCCCAGAAGGCAGAGCTTGCAGTGAGCCGAGATGGCGTCACTGAACTCCATCCTGGGTGACAGAGAGAGACTCTGTCTCAAAAATAAAAATAATAATAATAATAATAATAAAAGAAAATGGAATTCAACAACTTATAAAATGAATTATACGCCATGATAAAATGGGATTTATTTGAAGTATGCAAGCTGGTTCAACATTCAGATATCAACTAATGTAATTTATCACATCAATGACTTTTGAAGAAAAATCACATGATCTCAACAATAAATGGAGAAAAATAATTTGAAACACTCCAACACACATTCATGATACAAACTCTCAGTAAATTAGCAATAGAGGTGAACTTACTCAACTCAATAAAGAACATCTACAGGAAATCTAAGCTAACATCATGCTTGATGTGAGAAATTAGTAACTTTCTCACTAAGATCAGAAACGAAACAAGTATGTCCTCTCACCACTGGTTTTCAACATTGTATTGGAAGTCCTAGCTACTACAATGAGATAAGAAAAGGAAATAGATGATAGACATATTGGTAAGAAAGAAATGAAACTGTTTTCATTTGCAGATGACTTGATCATCTGTGCAGAAAAATGGAAAGAATCAACAAAGTACTCCTTGGACTAATAAACAATTACAGCAAGTTTGCAGCATGCAAGTTTAATAGGAGATAACAACTTTCCTTTATTCCATCAATGAACAAGTGGAATTTAAAATAAAAAACATAATACATTTATATTAACACTTCCTCTCAAATTAAATACTTAGGTATAAATCTAGTGAAGCATGTACAAAATCTATACATGGAAACCTCCAAAACTCTGATAAAATAAATCAAAGAACTAACAAACAGAGATATATTTCATGTTAATGAATAGAAAGACTCCATATTGTCAGTTCTTCTCAATCTATAAATTAAATGCAATCCCAATAAAAATCTCAGAAAATTAGTCTATGAGTATTGACAAACTGATTGTAAAGCTTACATGGAGAGGCAGAAGACCCAGAATTGATGAAGTAGGACAAGTGGGAGGACAAGTGGGAGCACAAGTATTACCCAACTTTAAGACTTACTATAAAGCTACAATAATCAAGACAATATTGTATTGGTGAACAAATAGACAATTAATTAATGGAACAGGATAGAGAACTCAGAAATAGTCCACTGATCTTTGACAAAGAAGCAAAGGCAAGACGATAAAGCAAAGATCATGTTTTCCCATATGGTGCTGGAACAACTGGATGTTCGCATGCCAAAAAAGGAATCTAGACACAGACCTTACACTTTTCACAAAAATTAACTCAAAATGGATAACATACCTAAATGTAAAACACAACATTATCAAACTCTTAGACAATAATATGGAATAAAATCTAGATTATCTTGAGTTTGATGATGACTTTTAAGTTATGACAGCAAAGACACAATCCTTGAAGTAATTGATAGGCTGGACCCTCATTAAAATTAAATATTTCTACTCTGCAAAATAATACTGTCAAGAGAGTGAAAAGACAAGCCACAGACTGAAAGAAAACATATGCAGAAAACATACCTAATAAAGGATGGTTATCCAAAATATACAAAAACTCCTAAAATGTAACAATAATAAAACAATCAACTAAAAATAAGCCAAAGACCTGAACAGAAACCTCACCAAAGAAGACATATAGATGGCAAATTGGGAGAGAAAAAGTACTCCACATCATTTATATACCATCAGGTAAATGAAAATTAAAACAATGAGATACCACTGTAAACCTATTAAAATGGGCCAAATTCATAACATCAGCAAGTGCTGGTGAGAATGTGGAGCAGCAGAAATCCTTATTAATGGCTGGAAGGAATGCAAAGCAGAACAGACGCTTTAGGAGATGGTTTGATGATTTCTTACAAAACTATACATACTCTCACCATCTGGTCTAGCAAGCATGCTCCTTGGTATTTTCCCAAAGCAGTTTAAAACTTATGTCCACAGAAAAACCTGCACATGGATATTTGTAGCCATTTTATTCATAATTGATGAACTTTGAAGTCCCCAAGATGACCCTCAATAGGTAAATGGATAAACACATACATTCAGACAATGGAATAATATTTAACACTAAAAGGAAATAAACTCTTAATCCATGAAGAAATCTTAAAAGCATATTACTAAGTGAAAGAAGACCGTCTGAAAAGGCTGCATACTGTGTGATTCAAACTACATTATATTCTGAAAAGAGCAAAACTGTGGAGACGATAAAAAGATCAGTGGTTGCCAATGATTAGAAGAGACGGATGAATAGGTAGAGCACAGAGGACTTCAAAGGCAGTGAAACTATTCTATATGGTAACTACATGTCATTATACATTTGCCCAAACCCAGAAAATGTACAACACCAAGACTAACCACGACGTAAACTATAGTCTTTTCGGTGATAATGATGTGCCAATATAAGTTCATCAGTTAGAACAAATGTACCACCTTTGTGGTGATATTGTTATGGGGTACACTATGCATGCATGAGGTTCGGAAGTTATGGGATATGCCTATACCTTCCTCTCAACTTTGCTCCTAACCTAAAATTGTTTTTTAAAAAATAAGTCTAAAAAAGAAACCTTACAATAAAAGTGAAACTTTTAATAGTATATAGTATTTCCAAGGGTACAAAGTTTCAGTTAGGCTGGAGGAAGAAGTTTTAGTAATCTATTGCACTCCATGTTCACCACTGTTAATAATACTGTATTGTATATTTCAAAATTGCTAAAATTTATTTTTAATGTTTTCACCACAAAAAAAGATAAATTGGGGAGGTGATGTAAATGCTCATTAGCTCAATCTATCTTTTAAAAATATATACATAGATCAAAACATCACACTACTCTCAAAATTATACATAATTATTATTTGTTAGTTTAAAATAAGTTTTAAAACCCCTGGGGAGTGAGTCTCTAATAAGCTTCCTTGGCAGACAGCATTTCATACATGTTGCCATCCATGTCCTGTGTAACTACTGGGAGAGAATTTTTGGAAGCTTGTGCCTGATTTCCTGAGACTTTCATTCACCTTTTACCTTTGCTGATTTTTCTTGGTATCCTTCTGCTATAATAAATTAGAGCTGTGAGTACAACTGAAAAAAAAAAAAAAACACAAATAATTCAATTCTGTTATACAGGCATCTATTTAAATAAATAAACAGGGCAGCTATAATATCAAATGAGATGCTCACTTTAGAAATACTATATACTATTAAAAGTTTCACTTTTATGGTAAGGTTTTTTTAGACTTATTTTGTAAAAAACAATTTTAGGTGAGGATCAAAATTGAGAGGAAGGTATAGGGATATCCCATAACTTCCTACCCTCATGCATGCATAGCCTCCCCCATTATCTATCTATTTATCTATATTTTTCACACTTTCTTTATCCATTCATCCATTGATGGACACTTAGATTGCTTCCCTTTCTTGGCTAAAGTAAAAACTGCTGAAATGAATATGGAAGTGCAGATATTCTTTAACATACTAATTAAATCCCTTTGGTATATGACCAGAAGCACTGGATTATATGGCAATTATATTTTAAGCTTTTTGAGAAACCTTATATTCTTTTCCAAAATAGATCTACTAATTTACATTCCCACCTACAATGTACAAGGATTGCCTTTTCTCCACATTCTCACCAACACGTCATCATTCGTCTTTTTGATAGTAGCCATTCTAACAGGCAGGATACGATATCTTGTGTTTTTAAGTTCCATTTCTCTAATGATTAGAGATGTTGAAGTTTTTTTATATAGCTGTTGGCCAATCATTAATCAACATACAAAAATCTGTAACATTTCTATATTCTAAAAATAGACTATTCGATAAAGAAATCCAGAAAACAATCCCATTTACAATTTAGCCAAGAAGGTGAAGTATCTGTATACTGAAAACTATATAATATCATGGAAGAAACTGAAGAAGACACAATTAAATAAAAAGAGACCTCATGTTCATAGACTGGAAGAATTAATCTTGTTAAAATATCCATACTACCCCAAATAATCTGCAGATTGAATACAGTTCCTATCAAATTTCTAATGTCATTTTCACAGAAATATGAAAACCAATCCTAAAATTCATAAGAAACCAAAAAAGTCTCGAAATAGCCAAAACAATCTTGAGCAAAAATAACAAAGCTGGAGACATCACAACACCTTTATTTCAAAATGCATTATGAAGCTATTGTGACCCAAAACAGCATGACACTGACATAAAAAGCAGATACATCAACCAATGGAATAGGATAGAAAACCCACAAATAAACCCAGCTTTTCTCAGTCAACTGATTTTTGATACAGATGGTAAGAACACAATGGCGAAAGGACAGTTTCTTTAATAAATGGTGCTGGGAAAACTGGATATGCACAAGTAGCAGAATTAAATTAGAACTTATCTCACATCCTATTTTAAAAATAGCTCAAAATGGATGAATGACTTACATGTAAGACTTTAAACTATAAAGCCACTAGAAGAAAATAGGAAAAGTAATCCACAACATTGTTCTGGGCAATGATTTCTTAGATAAGACTCCAAAAGTATAGGCAACAAAAGCAAAAACAGACAAACGGGATTGCATCAAACCAAAAATCTTCCACACAGCAAAGGAAATAACAAAGTGAAGAGACAACCTACGAGATGGGAGAAAATATTTGCAAACCATACATCTGATGAAGGACTAATATTTAAAATATATAAGGAACTAAAACAACTGAAAAGCAAGAAAACAAGTAACCAAATTTAAAGATGAGCAAAGGATCTGAACAGACATTTCTCAAAGGAAGAGATGCAAATAGATCATTTTTTTTTTAAATAGACAAACCAAAAATGTTTTTGGTTTGCTAATTTATTTTTCTTTCTTCTTATTATCAGTATTGATTTCTACAAGAGTTTATTTATATTTATTTGGGATACACAGAATAGTGTGGACTAGATGGACTAGATGACTTTCCTCATGTGTGGATGTTGTGATATTATTACACTGCATGTACTTCCTTGATCTGATGGGAAAAAAGGCACTGCTAGAGAGCAGACCACTTGTTTTTTCTTTCA